>NW_006408616.1:6789581-6790834 GCF_000296735.1 Chrysochloris asiatica
GATGCCTGAGATGGAGGCAGAGACTATGATGTGGAGCGATGGAGCAGCTGGGGACTTTAGATCCAGAGAGGGAGAGCGACTGTGTGCTGAAGACTGGGGATAGGGGGTGAGGGGAGGTAGTGCAGGGGGCAGACTTGCAGGGTATACCCTTTGGTTGGTTGATGATGCATGGAGGGGATTGTAACCATGGCAATGATACAATATACAACAGAATGAATGTAGGGCTAATGTTCTTCCATGTAAACTATCATATAATTCACAATAAAACACTAAAAAACAAAAACAAATAGTGGATGAATGAATGATCATTGATTTAATGCGGTTTATCAATTCTTTAGCCTATTCTTTCCCAACTGAGGAATGGTTATTTCACACTAAGGTTTTGAGGCTGCTGTGGAATCTCCTCACTCCTCTCTCCTGTTGTTGTCGTTGTTAAGTGCCGTCAAGTCGATTCCTAGTAGTAAGTAAAATCCGTTGCTATTGAGTTGACTTTGATTCATGGCAGCCCCATGTGTGTCTGAGTGAAACTGTAGGGTTTTCGATGGCTGTTTTTTAGAAGAAAATCACCAGGTCTTTCTTCCAAAGCACCTCTGGGTGGACTCCAGGCTCCAACCTTCAAGTTAGCTGCTAAGTATGTTAATCATTTGCACCATCCAGGGACTCCTCTCTTAAGAGTAAGGTCCTTTCATAAAACCAGAAGCTCCATTGGTGTCAGACTGACAGCAGTCTAGACAAGTACAGGTTTGCTTCAGAAGTGTAATGTTTCGAATCCCAGAGTGTTCACCCGGTTATTTCATTGAAAGCAAGTTATAGCATCTTACTAAGCGTCAAGTCCCATCCACTTCCGTCTTCCACCAATCTGTGTAAAATGAAGATAATAATACCTACCACCTCAGGGTTGTTGTGAAGATTAAATGAGATAATGTGTGCAAACTGCCTTGTACATAGTAAATGTGGAATAAATGGTAATGCTTCCTTCTCATCCGATCTCAACATCTGTTTAAAATAAAGAAGAAGACAACGGAGGGAAAAAAAAGAGTAGGTGGGGGTACAGGAATAGAAGGTGGGTACAAGAATCTGGATAGCAATCGAAAGGGTTTAGGGGCTGAAAATAGACACAAATCATTATTATGGTTATCTAGAAGTTGTTTTTGCTGATGGCATGTTTTGCAATAAATATAAGCAAAGCTCCTATCATCTATATATCCCATGATCTTGTTGTTTTTCAGTTTCTAAATAAAATGATTTTCAGG
>NW_006408616.1:6791750-6792648 GCF_000296735.1 Chrysochloris asiatica
TTTTGATGCATGTTGAAAAACAGAACTATAGAACATACAGTTTAAATGTATCTTCAACATGCTTTCATCACCATTACCCATGTCACACTGAAAAAACAAAAGCAAATAATTACTAATACAGTATACTCTTTAATTTCAAAAACTAATTTGGAAAAATAATTCAACACACTTTTGTCCTTTACAGTGTTCTTGTTAAAAAGGAAAGGGCATTCTAAGGGAACGTATTTAATCTGCTCAACATCTAACTAGATATAATTAGTGCTCAGTGAGGCCTCAATGCACTGCAACAAACTAGGACATTGCTTTGTCTCTTGTTGGTTTTGTTTTATTTGCCTTTAGTGTCTTCACAATGAATTTTATTGGCCTGATAAATTGCTTCTTTGTTTTCTTAGACAAATCCTTCCTATCACTTTGGTCTCTGCCAGACTTTTCCAACCCAGCTTTATGGAACATTAACAGACTTTTATTCTTCCTACAACATTGTAGATCTTTCCCCCCTTATTTCTTACAATGTTTATATTCTTAGGCCTATTTTTGGTGATTTTTTAACTGTTTAGTGACAGACGCAATGTGAGACATTAGAATCGCAGAACTGGAAGGGACATCATGGTCATTTGTTATGATGTAGGTAATGTGATCCAAGACTGGGTTTCAGTCAAGATTCAGTAAGGACTGCTCAGTGTCTGGCTCAGATGGTGAATTCTCCATCTCCCTGAGTAGGGAAAAGACAGAACTGATGTGATCAAGATGACAACATCCCCAGAAGTATTAGCTTTGCTAAGGAGATATGACACGTCCATTCCTCAGTTTATCTTGTTTTTTGTTTTTTTTCTTAAATGTTTTATTGTGAATTATGGGATAGTTTACATGGGAGAACATTAGTTTTACATTCATTCTA
>NW_006408616.1:6793038-6795853 GCF_000296735.1 Chrysochloris asiatica
CTGGAGATTCTACCTTCCTCCAGGCCCTCTGGATCTAGGTTCCCTCTTGAAAGCTTGTAAGCCAGTCACTTCTTGCCTTTGTAGCCCCCTGCCCCCCATTTTGGGTAGCCAATGTCCAAGTTGCCCATCCCTGTCTACTCTGTGTTTGGAGGGTGTGGGAATGATTCTTGCTGTAATTATCTTGCTGTTCTGTGCTGTCAAGTTGATTCTGACTCATAGCAACCCTATATAGGATTTCCAAGGAGCAACCCTGGTGGGTTTTGAACTGCTGACCATTTGCATATCAGTCCAGAGCTTATCCTGTAAGGAGACACCAGGTGAAAGTGGTCTCTGTGTTCTGTTACTGCTTTTAGGTCCCTTGTGATAAATCTAAGCTGAGGACAGGAGGTCCCCTGGGGGTAAAGTCCTTCGTAGCACTGGAAACACTCCTGTTGCAGCTGGTAGGAGATTGAGGATCCAAGACCAGAGTTCCCTGTCAAGTTCTTAGACCTTAACTCTGGAGCAGATTAGTTTACAACCTCAGTTGCATTTCTTTTCTTTTTTTTTAATTTCTTTTCATCACAAAATAAATGATAGTAATGATTACTTGGCCTAACTTTACAAATTATGCCTCATTTGTTTGCATTTGTAGGGGGAAAGTAGAAGATTCTATGCCACAAAGTTGCTAGGTACCAGCAAGTCGGTTCCAACTCATAGCGACCCTATGCACAACAGAAAGAAACAGTGCCCCATCCTGCTGCATCCTCGCAGTTGTTATGTTGGAGCCCATGGCTGGTACCAGTGTTTCAATCCATAGAGTTGTAATTATGCTTTTATTACAACCTATTGTCCATGGTGTGGCTCTGTGGGTTAATTAATGTGTCAGACTGCAAAGCCGTTTGAACTGCAAGGTCGGCAGTTCAGGCTCACCAGCTGCTCCTCGGAAACCCTGTATAGGGTTGCTGTGGGTCGGAATCGACTCAATGGCACTTAACAACAACAACAAATTGTCCATGGTGTAAAACTTCTTGGGGTCATCTATTGATTTGTCTAATGGCAAGAATTCTATTATCAGTGTTCTTGCCCTTTTGCCTTTTGAGTTGAAGGGATAACTTTTGCTTTTATTTATTATTTTAGTCCTTGAGTGGTGGTGGTGGTTGTTGTATGTTGTTGAGTTAATGTCTACTCATAACCACCCGTTATAGAGTTTCAGAGATGTAAATCTTTATAGGAGCAAAAAGCCTCCTCTTTCTCCCTTGGAGTAACTGGTACATTCAATCTACTGACCTTGCAGTTATCAGCCCAACATGAAACCCACTGTATTGCCAGAACTGCTTAGTTCGTGACTGTTGTTGTTGTTTTTGTCAAGTCGGTTCTGACTCATAGCAACCTTTTATAGAGTTTCCGAGGTGCAGCTGGTATGTCTGAACCACTGACCTCACAGTGCAAGCCAACCTTGTAGTCCAGTGCTTATCCTACAGTGCAACACCAGGACTCGGGTTCTTGAGTATGTTTACTTCAATGAAAGGTATAAATAATGGGTTGATTTAAAGAAATTAGTTGACTTGCCTAGATTTTATAAATAACTTTAGAAATAAAAAGAATGCTTGTGATTTGCAACCTTTCTAAGTAATCACATGTGTTGATGTTTGACCCTGGGGACTATAATTAGCAAAGAGCATGTGAATCACTTCACAGAGTTAGAAACCAGTCATACCATTTCGTCTTCTTGACTTTGATTACTTTTAGATCTGACTATTACATGAACTTAAAAACAGTAACTGTTTTGTTTTGTTATAGTCTCATTTGCTTTTACTTGGTGCTTCAGTCATAGCTTTAAACATATTATCATTCTTAACAAAAAAAAAGACATTAGGAAAGTGTCTTTCTCCTAAATTTAAGATTTATTTATTTCATTGTTGCTAAGTGCCATCAAGTTGGTTCCAACTCATCAAGACTCAAAAAAAAAATAATTGGTTCTTTGGCTTTGAACAAGAAAAATGCAATTTTATTCTCTTAATCATTCTGCCACTACTAGGTAATTTAAAAAAATAATGATGTATTTTGTTGTTGTTGAGAATATACACAGATTTTGTTGTTGTTGTTAAGTGCTGTAGAGTTGGTTCCGACCCTTAGTGACCCTGTTAGGGTTTCCAAGGAGTGGCTGGTGGGTTTGAACTGCTGACCTTGTGGTTAGCAGCCCAGTGCTTATCCTTCAGCACCACATCACAGCAAACATTACATTAATCATCTCTAGAGCCCTGCCCTTAATCAGTGTAAGCTTTCCATCACCATAAACCAAAAGTCAGTATCGTATAGCTTTTGAGCAGTATAAAAGCTTCCAAAAAGGATTAATGTTGGTCTGATGGGCCCTGGTCTAGGAGGTTAAGGAGGGAGAAGTGATGAAATGATCTTACCTGGAGAGGAGCAGTGTGTTGATCTAAAGTTGTGATGGGACAGAAAAGGGTATTGACACAGTTTTTCTGAAAGTATCGTGCCACATGCTTTAGGGTCAGTTCCTAGTTTATGCTTTCAGTTGTGCTTAATTTTATTAGCAAAAGATAACTCACATCTGTCCTAAGCTACTACGATACTGAAGTCTTCCCTTACACCTCCCACCCTGAATATACTTCTATTAAACTAACATGAATGTTTGGAATCAGTGTGTCTAAACTTACATAATTTTATTCTTCATGATTTTTTTCAGGGTCTAAAATCAAAGAATTACTTAATCTTTTCCCTTGAATGTGTTTTTAGCTGTCACATTGAAACATAAGCAGTAAGTTGTTGAAGATTTCTTAATTTGAGTTTTCATATAGTATGGAGTCCTGGTGTG
>NW_006408616.1:6799608-6827808 GCF_000296735.1 Chrysochloris asiatica
AACTAATAGATCCATTTTGGAAGAAGTGCAGCCAGAGTGATCCTTGGAGGCCAGGATGTCCAAACTGCATCTCTCATACTTCGGACATGTTGTCAGAAGGGACCAGTCACTGGAGAAGGCTATCATGTTTGGTAGGGTGGTGGGTCAGAGAAAAAGAGGAAGACCCCCAGCAAGATGGATTGGCCAAGTGGCAGTATGGATGGACTCAAGCGTGGCAACAGTAGTGAGGTTGGCCCAGGATCGGGCAGTGTTTATTGTGCTGTGCATAAGGTCGCTATGGGTTGGTACCGACTGGATGGCACCTAACTACAATTGATGGTCTGTTCCACAATCTGCCCCTGGCCTTGTTTTGGCTGATGATATAGAGCTTTTTCACTGTCTCATTCTACAGATGTAGTCAATTTGATTTCTGTGTATTCCATCTAGTACAGTCTATGCGTATAATTATCTGTTATGCTGTTTAAAAAAGGTATTTGAAATGAACAATTCTATCATGCGATCTCCAGCATCATTTCTATCAACAAGGGCACATTTTCCACCTAGTGATCCTTCGTCTTTGTTTCAATCCTTTGTATTCCAATCGCCAGTGATTATCAATATATCTTGATTGCATACTTGATCAATTTCAAATTGAAGTAGGTGATAGTGTGCCGTGGAGTCGTTTCTGACTCATAGCGACCCTGTACAAGGTTTCCGAGGGAGCAGAAAGCATCATCTTTCTCCCATGGATCGGCTAGTATTTTCGAACTGTTGGTCTTGAGGTTAGCAACCCAACCCATAAACAGTCGGCTTCCAGAACTCCTTGAAAAAGTTGGTAGAATTCTATTTCATTCTCACTGGCTTTAGTGGTTGGTGTGTAAATTTGAATAGTAATGGTATTAACTAGTCTACCCTGTAGGCTCATGGATATTATCCTATCACAGACAACATTGTGCCTCATGACAGAACTTGATTTATTCTGTTTGACAATGAATGCAACACCATTCCTCTTAAATGTTGGCATTCCTGGCATAGTAAACACCATGTGGTTGTCAGCTTCTTTCCATGTACACATCAAAAACGAAATCCAAAACCCAGTGCCATTGAGTCCATTTCAACTCAAAGTGATCCTATAGGACACAGTAGAACTGTGTGTGTCTAATGAAGTCATGCTGTGGTGCTGTAGGATAAGCACTAGCTTGTTAACCAAAGGTTGGAGATTCAAACCCACCAGCTACTCCTCAGAAACCCTATACCAGGTCACTGTGAGTCTGAGCCAAGTAGAGCTGCTCTCTAGGATTTCCTGTACTGTAAATCCGTACAGAAACAGGCTGCCTCATCTTTCTCCCACAGAGAAGCTGGTGTACTTGAACCACTGACACCTTTTGGTTCTCAGCCCATCACTTAAAGCACTTCGCAATGAGGACTTCTTTATATATACACATATTGTTGTTGTTGTTGTTTTTAAGTGCTGTTGAGTCCGTTGTCACTCATAGCAACCCTGTATAGGATTTCTGAACTGATGGTGGGTTTGAACTGCCATCCTTTTTGTTAGCAGTCCAGTGCTTATCTTACAGTGCTGTACCAGGACTCCTATATAGACGTGCACAGTAAAATGCTAAATTTCAAGGAAGATTGTCTTAAAATGGAACTACAGGATAATGTGGATTTGTATAACCATACTATTGTTGTTAAGTGTTGTCTAGTCAGTTCCAATCCATAGCTACCCTATATAGGGTTTCAGAGGAGTGGCTGGTGGGTTTGAGCCGCTGACCTTATGGTTCAAACTGACCTTGCAATCCAGAGCATTATCCTGCAGTGCCACACCAAGACCCTATAATCATACTAAAGATATGCTATTTTTAAAAGATCAATTAGAGTATACTTGAATTACATTTTCTAGCTTCTTGTCACTTGATACTTTGATGGCTTGGATCTGTCTCTCAGTTCCAGATGCAAATTTCTAACTTTGTTGAATAACTCTACAGAAATACATTCTGCCCTTACAAATAAAAATATCCGAAATTGAATTAGTTACTTTTTATTTGGAGCAGAACACACTGAAAGAATATTATGTTTAGCTGGATATTATGTTTTAGAATTTTTAAAGTCTGGTTTAAAAATAAATGTGGCATATGTTTATGTGATATAGTTACTTTTAGAAATGATATGGTTATGAATCAATAAAAGATTCATTTATCATTTCACTATCCAAAGCAATTTAGGTATTTGTCAATGGAAAAATAAATAACAGGGTTGAAGGGACAGTTGGAAAAAGAGTACTTTCAGTGTTGTGTTCTCTGTCTATATTCCCAAGCTGTGAAATGGGGGAGAATATTAACCACAGGCAGGTCTGTGGATCTATTTGTCTTTTAATCTTAGACAAGTTATTCAAATAGGTCACTTATAAACCAGCATCCGAAAATGACTTGATAAGGTTATGCTGTTTGCTTTATCAATCTTTTTGTTTTGATTTCATTTGATTCCTTACATCCTTTTGGATTAAAGTCCTCTGACTTTGTAAGGCAGCATATACATCTATTTTTGACCATTAAAATTTGTCCTAGTATAGCTTTTTAATAAACATTGTATTGAGCTTAATGTGAAAGTTTGCATAGCAAATTAGTTTTCCAATCAATAGTTCATGAACAACTTCCTCTGTGACATTAGTTACTTCCCCACATGTACCAGCTCTCTCTCTCTGTTTTCTCCTCGGGCTCTCCATTTCTGTTCATCCAGCTTCCCTGCCCCTCCCTGTCTTCTCATCCTTGGTATTGGATAAATGTTCTCCTTTTGTTCTCATATAGTTCATAGTTTTAAAGAGCTCATTCTTCACACGTGTTATTGTTTTGTTTTGTTTGGCAGAAAGGCAGCCTCCAGAACTGTCTTCAGTTTCAAGTGAAAAGGTTGTCTCAGGACAAGTCTCAGGTATTCTTCTAGTCGCCTTCAAATCAGTAAGTCTTGGTTTCTTTTGTTTGTTTTATATTTAAAGTTTGTTCTATATGTTTTGCCCATTTTAACTGGCATGTTTTATTGTGATCATGTTAGATGGTCACTAGTGGTTGCTGGGCACTATCTAGTTCTGGTCTCAGGTTAGAGAAGTCTGTGGTTCATGTAGCCCCTTAGTCCTTTGACTGATTTCTTCCTTGAGTCTTTGCTGTTGTTGTTTTTCCTTTCTCCTGTGCTCCTGATAGAAAGAGACCAATAGTTTCTTCTTGGACAGTCACTTATGTGCTTTAAAACCCCAGGTACTAATTACCAGACTTGGATGTACAACATTATCTTTATGAACTGCGTTTTGCCAATTGACCTAGGTATCCCCCAAGGCTATGGTCCTTGGCCTTCAAGTCCAGTGTCTAAGTAGTTTCTTTAAAGTGCTTTGTAATATATTTGATTAATACATATGGCATTTACCAATATGTATGTAGAAAAATCCACCACCATACTTACATATGTACACAGGTATACTCTCATATACAGCCTCTCCTACCTATTTAGCAAATATATTTACCCCTGACTATACTCAAAAATCTTTGTCAGTTATTACTTCTCTTACAAGAGTGTATGTTTTAGAATTCACCATGTTGTTGCTAAGTGCTATTGAGTTGGTTCAGACTCATAGCAACCCTGTATAGGGTTTCTGAGGAACACCTGGTGGGTTTGAACCTCCAACCTTGTGGTTAACAGTCCTTATCCTGCAGCACCACACCAGGTCTCCATTAGATATTATTTTTTTGTAACTGTATTCAATTTACTCTTTTACTGGTATGATTTATTCAAACATGTTGTTTCATGGAGCATATAAAATTAATAACCATAAAATTAGGAAATCAAAAATTAGAGATCAGACAGTAGTATTTCTTCTTTCAGTATTGTCTTTAGCTATGCACTGGGGCTTAAAATATTTTGTGGAAACAATGGAATTATAAGATAATGAAATTTCTTGAAATTTTTGAAGCCTATATATGCCTAATATATGTAGAAGAAAGATAAGGCATTCTGTTCCCATAAAGATTTACAACCGTGGAAACCCTATGCAGGGTCACTATGAGTCGGCACCAACTTGACAGCATGCAGCCAGCCATATATGTACACACACACATATATTATACCATATGTAATATTTAACATTTATTCCAGGAGTTTAATACTGCAGACCTTTGTTATTAGGTTCCATCGAGTTGGTACCAACTCACAGCGACCCTGTGCACAATAGAACAAAACAGTGAATGCAACACCATTCCTCTTCAATTTGTCATTCCTGGCATAGTAAACCATGTGGTTGTCAGATTCAAAATGGCAATACCAGTCCATTTCAGCTCACTAATGCCTAACATACCAATGTTCATGCGTTGCATTTCATTTTTGACAATTTCCAATTTCCCCAAATTCATACTACTTCATACATTGGGATTTTAGGCACAGTTAATTGGTTCAGTAGCTGATCCCTGCAGTAGAGCCTTTATTTATGTACTCTGGGTTAAGTGTGCCCCCTACCCCATCCGGTCTCACTGCTCACTGATAAGTCGTGCACGTCTGTCTTCCCCTAGCACCTCAGTTTCAGTAAAGCACAGGGAGTAGCCTATCTATGTAAATAGAGATTTCAGTAAAACACAGGGACTATCCTATCTCTGTAAATGTTTTCAAGTAGAGTGCCATTTTAGTCAGTATCACTGATGAAGTTTCCCGACCCACTTCTCAAACTTAACGTCCGTCTTCTCCAGTGAAACTGAATACCACAAAACAGTGCAACATTCCCATATTATCTCAAGCCCGGGCTTTCAGAACTAATTGAAAACTATGATGAAAGATAGTATGAGAAGTAATGTTGTGGATTTGAGAAACAATAACATTGTTTTGTTACATTAAAAAAATCACCTATTAAATTTTTGCTACAATGAAAAACACCTAATACTTTAAAGTATTCCCAAGGAACAAATCTAATTTTGTGTTGTAATATAAGGATTTAAGTGTTTAATTACTTGACTTAGACTTTCTCTGAAAAAATAGATCTTGATTCTTAAAGATTAGTGGAAAACTAACTGCCCTTTGAAAGTCATTTAAATGGGCACATATAAAATTCTTTATGAATTGAGATTGGTACAATTGGTAAAAGGTTCTTAGAGATCATATTGTTTAGTTTTGTAAATTTTTTTCTTCCATTCTTTTAAAACACAAGGGTAAGTCAAAAAGCGTTGCTACTAGGGTTCCAGTTCATACATGCATGCATCTGTTACAAACAACATGTGTTTTAAACATGTCTCTGTGACTAGTGGATGACTGCAGACAAGTTCTCTTAGTAGTACTCTTAGACTCCTTGTTGTTGTTGTTAAGTGCTGTTGAGTCAATTCCCACCCATAGCAACCCTGTATAGAGTTTCCAAGGATCCGCTGGTAAGCTTGAACCACTGACCTTGCAATTCAAATGACTTAGCCTCCTTAGGGCTCCCTCAAAAAAGGGTCCAGTTGAAACAGTGGCTTCCAAGGGTATCATCTGAGCCAGGTAAATTCAAGGCGGAGAGGTCAGCTTTGGTCATTGTTTTCTGGGATCCCAAAGAGGTAATCTTGACAGATTTTCTTTAAGGAGACTGGAAAATCAGGCTTATTATGGAGAAATTTTAAGGAAATTGAAAATTACACTGGTGAGAAAAAAGCCGAAAATTTGTGCTGAGGAAATTTTTTTTTTCTCCCGGTGTGACAACGCACCTATTTATTCATCTAGGGGAGCTAGGACTGTCTTTTGAAAATTTTGTTGGGAAACTTTATCCCATCCAACCCTGATCTTGCTCCTTCAGCCTTCTTTTTACCCCCCCCAAACTCAAAGAACATTTCAAAGGAACATAATTTGAGTCCTTCAAGAATGTCAAAAATGTTGATCTGGTATAATGTAAATTGAAGAGTACAGAGAATTCTTCAGATAAGGGTTACAGAGACAGAAGTGCCACCTTCAGGAGTGTTTGAAGCCAGATGGAGAACAGGTCATGAAACAGTACCTTCACATTTTGATATTTGTGTTTAATAAAGGCTGTTACGATTTTGTAGCAGTACGTTTGACTTACCCTCGTCTCTTATTTAATCAATTGAATAAATACAATTTAAACTCCTGCTTTTTGATGTTGCTGGCTGCAGTCACCTCACCACCCAATTTATGGTGATGCCATGCAAACGAGTGGAGGTTTTTCACGGTGTTTTGTTGACTGTCATCTTTAGAGAGTCAGATTGCCAAGTCTCTTCTTTCTTGGAGTCTCTGGGTAGGTTTGAACCGTCAGCCTTTCGGTTAGCAGTCAACCACAAAGCACTTGTACCTCCTGTGCTAATTAAATCTTAAAGTCTACTCTATGTGTTGTAGTCTGGCACCTACTTTGATATACAAATCCCAAGACTCAATTTTCCTTAATGCGCCACATTTATTTTATTATTATTTTCTTCTAAAATAATTTATTTTGCTTTGAGATGTTCACATACTAACTTTACTTAGAAATATGCTTGTGAAGGGACATGTTTTGACATATGAATTTGGCTGTTTGAAGTCACCACTCTAGCTTCAAGGCAGAGAGAAGTGCTTTGTTGAAAAGTTTTTCACATTTACTTCCTTGCAACTATAATAATGAGCCCATTTGTCAGAATTGATGGGCTCAGTATTTAAGACATTCTGAATGAGAAATCACAGTCATCTTGATTTCATGGGTGAAAGTAATTTTATTTGCATCCCTGATTAAGTAAAATGATGGGTTTCCTTATAGAATGTCATAAATATCAAAGGCAGATTCATTATTCTTGAGGGGTGACTGCCAGGGAATGAACATAATTTGCCATCACTCAACTGGATAAAAATCATTAATAAATTGGCTGTCTTCATTACCTAGCACTACTTTAACACAAATACCATGAAGTGGGAAAGCTTTAAAGAACATATATCTATTTTATCACAGTTCTGAAATCAGGGTCTGGGCTATGTCACTTCATTTCTTTTGGCATGGCACAAGGGTTAAGCACTTGGCTGCTAGCCAGGAGATTGGAGGTTTAAACTCACCAGCCACTTCCCAAGAGAAAAATATATCAGTCTGTTTCTTTAAAGAATGCAATGTAGGAAACCCTATGAGACCGTTCTATTCTGCCTTAAGGGAGTTAGAATCAACTCAAGGGCACACAACAGTCCAGACGTTCCTTGGCTTGTAGAGAAGTTTCCTACATGGTATCTGTCTTCCCCTGTCCATGCTTGCTTTTGTGTTTAATCTTCTTTCTTCATAACTCCTAAGTGGTTAGATTTGGGACACACTCTACACTGATATGACCCTATTAACATATCAAAGAAAACCCTAGTCCCTAAGGGGATCATATCCACAGCTCTGAACCAAAAGTCACACCCACAGCCATTGAGTCAGTTCTAATTCATAATACCCTGCATAGGGTTTCCAAGACTATAAATATTTATGGGAGCAAATGGCCTCATCTTTCTTCCACAGAGCAGCTAGTGAGTTTGAACTGCTGACCTTGACAACAGGGGTCCTTGTTCACAGCTATAGGAGTTAGAATGCCAACACGTTTTTGGAGCGCACAGTCAACTCGTATCAATTCAGATGTGAAGAAGAAAAATTATTCTGCCTTTGGCAAATAAACATAGATTTGGAGCATCAGATCACATTTGGATTTAGAAGGGCGGTGGTTCAAACTCAATAGCTGCTCCTTGGAAACCCTATACTTGGTTGCTATGGGTCAGACTTGACTCAACGGCACTTAACAACAACTACTACCCTCCTAGCCACCCCCAAACCCACTGCCATTGAATTTCTTTCAACTCATAGCAACTCCATATAGGGTTTTCAAGGCTACTTTATCCCAGAGCGGCTGGTGGATTCAAACTGCTGACCTTGTGGTTAATGGTGCAATGCGTACTCCACTATGCCACCAGGATCCTTTTCCTCGACCCTATTTACTGAAATGGAAGGAGCAGTTTCCCTGAGGGATCTCAGAGGTTATGGGTTCTTTATTGAGTCTGTTTTGAATATTATTGAACATCCATGATACATTTTTTTCCTATTTTGTATCAATAATGGGCCACAGAGCTCATTCAGTTTAGTAAGCTTATTAATTGTTACAGTTTAGTTAGTGTTGGAATTTGTAATTTCCGTGTTCACTACTTGTTTGTATTCTCTGCTAAGGTAGGATTATATGGTTATAAATGTTCTTGCAGATTTATTAGTTTATTTTGGAAATATAAGTAACTTTGTATTGGTTATTAGCTTTTTTGCGTGTGTCAACAATCAGATTTGGATCTGCCACTTAGTGGCTGGGTGACCCTGAATGCCTCCATTTTGTCATTTGTTTCATAATAATTCATGTCACATTGAGTTACAGATGAATATCAAAAGGATTAAATAAAATAGCAGTTCAGATTGCATCTAGCACACAGTAAGGGTTCAGTGAGTGTTCATTTATTTTTCTTGTGTTGTTGCTAGATTCAGGAAAAAAAACAAAGACTGTTACAATTGGATTATATTTCTTATTTAAGAGACTCTGTGCCACTAAAAGGAGCCCTGGTGACTCTATGGTTTAGTGTGCTCACTTGATAACTGAAAGGTCAGACTCAAACCCACCAGTCACTGCATAGGAGGAAACTGTGGCAGTCCTGCTTCCGTAAAGATTATAGTTCTATAGGGTCACTTTGAGCTGGAATCAACTTGATGGCAGTGGATCAGGTTTGAGTGTACCAATAAAGCCTGTAAGAAAATGAAGCAAGAGTGAATTACATATATTTTTTCATACTAATATTTTGTAACAGTGATACCTTTTTAGGGTGTAACTATTTTAACCAGAGGTCTTAACAGAAGCAACTCCCCTGGCATTTTCTATAATGGGTACTGTCAATATACATAATATTTCGTCACTTAATTTCTGAATAACTTAGATAAAATTATTCCAAAAAATTTACTCTGTTACCACCTATCAATGTGATTTTGACTGAACGATATAATCTAGCCAGGTGTCAGCCTTCTATGTTTAATGAAATGGTTGTAGTAGTTGGTGACCAGTTGGTTATGCTGATATGCAAGGTATCTTAACCATTTGGTTTCATTGAACTTTATGAATGAGTGGACTTCACATTCCTGAAGAAAATACTACAGTCTGTCTCTGGCATCTCTAGGTGTGAGGAATCCACAGCTTCGTAAAGCCTTCACCAAGTAAAGCCAAGTTTGTTTTTGCGTGTTTTGGGTTAACTTGTGATTTAGGAAGAAGAATATGGCCGTGGTGGAATAGTAGAAAAGGGGAGGGGGGGCCAGAGAAAATGTACTTGTTGAGAATACTGACATGTATGTGGAATGGTGGCACTCCTGTCCCAGACTTGATTCAGGGTTACTGCCATTAGAGAGATGTTGATCACGTAGAATTTGCATATAATACAAGGTACAAGGGCCATTACTTAATTTATGCAGCTCAAAAGCCTTGGGTATGGGTTGAACCTCAATGTAAAGAAAACAAAAGTCCTCACCACGGGACCTAAAAATAACATCAAGATAAATGGAGAAAAGATTGAAGTTGTCAAAGATTTTGTTTTGATGAGATCAACATCAACACTCAATGGAAGCAGCAGTCATGATATTTTCAGTAATCGCATATGCATGTGAAAGTTGGACAGTGAATAAGGAACACCTTAGCAGAATTGATGCTTTTGACATACAGTGTTGTTGGAGTATATTAAAAGTACCATGGGCTGCCAGACATGTAGCCACAATAAATTTATGTTGTAAGTACAGCCAGAATGCTCCTTAGAAGCAAGGATGACCAGATCTTGTTTCTCAGACTTCATGCATATTATTAGGAGGTACCAGTCTCTGGAGAAGGACATTATGCTTGGTAAAGTGGAGGATCGGTGAAAAAAGAGGAAGACCTCTAACAGCATGGGTTGACACAGTGGCAGCAGTAGTGGACTCAGATGTGACAATGATTGTGAAGATGCTGCAGAACCAAGCAGTGTTTTGTCCTGTTGTGCATAGGGTCTCTGTGAGTCGGAACTGGCTCGTGACACTTAATAACAATAATGACAACAATATTGCTGCATACTGTTTTAAAAAAGAATTCTCTGATATGCAATAACCTTATACATTGAGCAAAATTAGCAAAGAAGAAAGCTATAATTGGCCATAAGCCACACGTATGCTTGTTTCCAGTGTCTACGGAATAATGGATATTCTTTGACAATTTAATGATTGCCATCCCAAGAAAGTTATATCTTTAAAAAACAAAAGAGCCTATTTTAGAGAGAAATGTCTCCACAGATGCAGCTGCTTGCTTCTATTTGGCTTTTTTTTTTTTTTAGTTTTAAATTGAGTGATAGTTTACATGGAAGAACATCAGTTTTATACTCATTGTTTCATGCAATGATTACAATCCCCTCTGTGCATCATCATTCATCAGTATTTGCTTCCATTCCCTCTGCTTTGTTGTTTTTTGTTTTTGGATGTACACAAAAACATTCAGGAATATATAATCATTTAAACAACCCAAGAGCACTTTCTGCTAGTCTGCCTTCTGGCCACAAGCATACGGTTTTTCTCTTCCCATGAGTCTAGAGTCCTGAGCTGCTCTCTCTCTCCATGTCATCATCCTGCCTCCATCTCTAGTGTTGCTGCTTCTCTGGAGAGGATCCCACATTCTGCTCATGCTCTTCTCCCTTGATGGCCCTAGGGTCCTCTGTTTCTGGACTGTACGATTAACTACTACCCCCTTTTTGTTACAAAACTTCTACCTTTACAGTTGTGATAGTCACGGTTCACCATGATAACAGTTACTCACTACTGAATCATAAGAATCTTCACCCATTTCCTTTCACCAGACCCATTTAGACAAGATGAAAACTATTCAGTGGGGATTCTACCTTCCCCCGCATACTCTAAAACTAAATTCCCTCTTGAAAACTTGTAAGCCAGTCACTTCGTGCCTTTATAGCCCCCCATTTTAGGTAGCCAATGTCTCTAATTGGCTTTTTAAAAATACAGAATTTTTAGCTGAAAGACACTTTTTACTTGTTCTACAGTACCATGCTAATGAATAAATCCAGTTCTTCATAATAAAGATAACTGAAACAATAGTATTTGAAATAGAAACCTCATAATGAAAATAGAAATCGAACCTTATTAATACCCATACACATTGAACCCTAGTTCCAGTGGTGACAAAACTACCACACACCCCCGCAGTATGAAACCAAAAAGCCCTCTGCCTTCGAGTCAATTCCAACTCATCAAGGTGACCCTTTAGAACAGGGTAGATCTGTTCCCACAGGGTTTCCAAGACTGTAAATTGTTATGGAAGTCAGCTGCCACCTCTCTCTCTCACAGAGCAGCTGGTGGGTTTCATGTTTTAGTTATTAACCTAGTGCTTAACCACTGTGCCACTAGGACTCTTTCCCTGCCTTGTAGGACTTCCATTTTCCCCTTTAGTTCTGGAACTGGGAACAGAGCTGTAGGAGTTCTAACAGCTCCTGAAAGAAAGAATGTTGTTGTTGTTGTTAAGTGCCGTCGAGTCGGTTTCGACCCATAGCGACCCTGAATAGGGTTTCCGAGGCTGTAAATCTTTACGGGAGCAGATCGCCTCCTCTTTCTCCCGCGGAGCAGCTGGTAGTTTCGAACTGCTGACCTTCCGGTTTGCAGGCCGATTCGTAACCACTACGCTATCAGAGAGAAAGAATACTAGGACCTTATTCTGGGAAGATGGAGGGACCATTTTTTCAAGTAACTCCCATAAATACCACCATGACTTTGAGAGACGCTAGGGCTGCTATTCAGCACAGCCCAAGACCAAATGGAAACAAGGTTCTCCTAAAAACAGTGGCCTTTAGCCCTCCTAGAAATAAAATTTTAGGCCAAGTGCTGATTACCCTGTAGGTTTATATTAACTGTTTAAGCAGCATTATTTTTGTTCAGTGTTTGTTCACAGCATTACTATACTTCATAATATTTAACAGACGTACCTGTGTTCATTTGTATTCATTTAATGATTACAAGTTAAAGGTAAAACTGTTACTCTAGAACATAAAATGTGTTCATGTACTAAAATATAAAAAGAAAGAACATAAAAATGAGCCTCAGAGGTTTCTTTTCAATGATGGATTTCTTTGATGGTGACTGGATGGAGGATTTGTAATGAGATCTGCAGTCTTTCTTGGGCAGTTTCCTGAGATTAAAGTCTTTTAATGAAAAATGGTGTTGTTGTTATTAACTGCCATCGAGTCAGTTCCAACTCCTAGTAGCCCTGTGTAGAGTTTTCAAGGAGCAACCGCTGGGTTTGAACTGCCAGCCTTGTGGTTCAAAGTCCAGTGCTGATCCTACTGCACCATTCCAGAAGTCCTGAAAAATAGGGGCTGCATATTCAATAGACTTTAATTTAACTGAATTTAATGAAGCCATATATTAATATTTGACCACATTTGAATATCTTAATTTTATCCTCCAAAAGAATAATAGCACAGAAAATGAAACAAATACTGTTTTAAGTCAGAATTCTCCTGTTTTCTTTCCTTAAATATTCTCTAAGTGGTTTGGGGTGGGGTGGGGGGGCAACCACATAAAACTCCTATTTGAAATTTAGAATGCACACCAGCCTATTAAAGTCTCTGAGCGTTTCAGCTGTTAAAAACAAACAAACAAAACATATTTAACTGTATTTATTGGATTTATAAAGCTTTTTGTTCCTTTGCTGTGGAAGCCTTTATTCCCTAAGAAAGTTTAACTTTTCACAGAGCCTCATAGCTGAGGGACACAGTTATGAGACTTAGCTCAGGGTCATAGGCAGAGGAGTTCTTAGGTCATATAGGAGGTGTGTGAAACCACCATGATGCTGCATCATGGGTAAACACACCTCAAGCAGCATGCTGGGAAATTGCTGTTCAGTCAGTTCTTAACTTGGATTTCACTTTAGCAAAGAAATATTTTTGTATTTTCTCTGGAAAAAGTAATCCAGTTCACCTCCTTCACCTCATTCTAATTTTTCTACCTAGGTGACCAGTTTTGACTTAGAACTATGTTTAGACTTTAAGTAAATCCACAAGGCACTAAGTTACTGTTTGTAACAAATGCTTTTTTACAAGAAAACTTTCTAGTACTTTTTTTTTTTAATGTTTTATTGTGAATTATGAGATAGTTTACACGGGAGAACGAACATTAGCTTTACATTCATCCTATCGTATATCGTTACATTGCCATGGTTACAATCCCCTCCATGCATCATCAACCAACCAAAGGGTGGTCGTCAGCACACAGCCCATCTCCCTCTCTGTGTCTGAAGTCCCCAACTGCTCCATCTCTCCACGTCATCGTCTCTGCCTTCATCTCTGGGTAGGGTCCCACTCTCCACTCTTCTCCCTTGATGGTCCCAGGGACCTCCGCTTCTAGGCTCAAAAGTTAATCACTCCCCTCCCTGCTGCAAAACGTCTACCTTTACATTTCCAACCCTTACAATCAGTCCTGATAACAATTATTCACTGTTGTATCACAAGAGACCTATCCTCATCGCCTTTCCTTAGTCCCTCTAGTGCTTTTTAAATAAGCTTTTTGATAAGTCATTAATCTGGGAAGCATCAAGGCCATAATAAACTTGTGAATAAATTCAAGTGTTTTATTTAAATCGGTGTTTGTTATGACTCATAAATACTTCACATTTTTAACAACAAAGAAATAGAAAGATTCTAAAACAATTGACAATCAAGGGAAATCATAGATTAATTCAAGATATAAAGTACAAAGTGTTGAGATTTTAAAAGCCTAAACATACAAAAATATGTATAATTGATTATTAGCGAACTAGCAATAATTTAAATCAACACAAGAATAAAAATATTTGACTACATGAAATGAAAGTTTTCTGATTGATAAGGAATGCATCTAAACTAAAAGGCAAAAAAGAAACAACAACAATTAATTTTAAAAAAAGCTCATATGAGCTAAGTCAAAAAGTATTGCTATACAGTCATAGAAACCTTAATGAAACAGAATGCAAAACTGCTGTTTCTAGACATATCCTCCTTCTAGGCTTATATACTTCTGCCGCTGGTTATTTCCATCTCTCTAGCCCTTTCCTAAATAATCTGCTCTTTGATGTACACCACATAAGAATGGCGATTTGGGCATCCTCAAGGGACTCAAATTGTGCTGTTTGAAGTCTTCTTTGAGTTTGGGGAACAAAACAAAGTCTGCAGGGGCAAGATCAGTACTGTAGGCTCTATCGAGTATGGTTCCCCAACTAATTCTTACAGAACAGCTGTTGTTACTCTCAAACAGTGAGCCAGGTGCAGTGATGTGACCAAAAAAACTCCTTGGTTCAACTCTCCTGACCTCTCTGATCCAGTGCTGTTTTCAGTTTTCTTAAAACTTCTTTGTACTAAGTCCCTATATTCGTCCTGTGACTTTTAAGAAAATCCATTAAGTCTCCCACTTTGGAATCCCAAGAAACATTCACTGCAATCTTCTGCTCTGACCTCTCTGCCTTAAATTTAACTGACCCAGCAGACCCCCTCAGAAGCTGTTGCTTGGATTGGACCTTTTATTATTTGGAAGGCACCCTAATGACAAGACTAAAACAAGTGTATTACCAGGAGAACTTGACTGCAGCCATCCACTGAATATGAGACATGTTTAAGTATGTTTGTTTGGAATAAACCTAGGCATGTATGAAAACAGTGGAAATATTTTTTTACTTAGTGGTTATGAGTCTGACTGCTAACCTCAATGTTGGCAGTTCAAAACTATCAGTCACTCCGTGGAAAAAAAATAAGGCTTTCTGCTCCTGTAAACAGCCTCGGAAACCCTGTGCAGGGTCACTATGAGTCATAACTGACCCCATGGCACACCACCACCACTAGTTAGCCATAAACACTAACCCGCAATGTTGGTTTGAACCACAGGGTCAGCAGTTTGAACTCACCAGCCACTCCTTGCAACCCCTATACAGGATTGCTATGAGTTGGAACTGACTCAACAGCACTTAACAACAACAAGTTAAACAATACTTTTTGACTCGTCTTTTAAAAAATGTTCAAACCCTAATTAATTAAGTGAGGGAAGGAAAACAGTTCATACAAGAGAGAATATAAATGCAAATCAAGTTATTAAGCCTCCTTTACAACTGTTTTGAAAAATTGTTAATACTCTACACTGTTAAGGACATAGTAATTGGTTCAGTTATTTTTGATTCCTAGCATCGAACCATAAGATAAAGATAATGGAGAAGCTCAATATGATCAGGCAAAACAAAGCCAGGGGTCAACTATGGAACAGACCATCAATTACTGACATGTAAATTCAAGCTGAAGAAAATTATAACAAGTTCATGAGTGCCAGAATATGATTTTGAGTATAACCCTTCTGAATTTTGAAACCATGTCAATAACAGATTAGATGCGTTAGACACTAATGACTGCAGACCAGAAGAGTTGTGGGGTGACATCAAGAATTTCATCCATGAATAAAGCAAAAGATCATTAAAAAGACAGGAAAGGAAGAAAAGACTGAAATAGATATCAGAATAGATGCTGAAACTTGCTCTTGTGCATAGGGAAGTTAAAGCAAATGGGAGAAATGAGGACGTAGACAAGCTGAACAAAAAACTTCAAAGGGAAGCTTGAGAAGACAAAGTCAAGTATTATCGTGAAATGTCCAAAGACCTGGAATTAAAAAACTAAAAGGAAAGAACACACTCACCATCTGTCAAGCAGAAAGAGTTGATGAAAAATTTCAAGCCTTGACTTGCAAGATTAAAGGATTCTATAGGCAGATATTGAATAATTCAGAAAACATCAAAAGAAAATGGAAGGAATACACACTTTGTTAAAAAAAATTGGTCAGTATTTTACCATTTCAAGAGGTAGAAGCATACATCAACAATCAGTGATTCTGAGGGTTGAAATTCAAGCTACACTGAAAACATTGGTGAAAATCAGGATATCAGGAATTGATGGAATGCCAAATGAAATCCTTCAACAAACTGATGCAGCACTGGAGGCACTCACACATCTATGCCAATAATTTAGAAGACAGCTAGCTACCAGGCCAACTGATTGGAAGAGATCCATGTATGTGCCCATTCCAAAGAATGATGACCCAATGGAATGTGGAAATCATGGAACAGTATCATTAATATCAAATGCAAATAAAATTTTGCTAAAGATAATTAAAAAACAGTTGCAGCAGTACATGGACAAGGAACCACAAAAATTCATGCCAGACTCAGAAGAGGACGTTGAATGTGGGGTGTCATTGCTAATGTCAGAGGGATCTTGACTTAAAACAGGGAATACCAGAAAGATGCTTACTTGTGCTTTATTGGCTCTGCAGAGTCATTCAGCTCTGTGAATAATAACAAACCATGTATAGCATTGCTAAGAATGAGGGTTCCAGACACTTAATATAGTGCTCATGAGGAACCTTTATCTAGACCAAGAGGCAGTCATTTGAACAAAACAAGGAGACTGATAGTGAATGGTTTAAAATCACAAAAAGTGCGATTCAAGATTGTATCTTTTTATCATAGTTATTCAGTGTGTTTGCTGAGTAAAATAATCTGAGAAGGGGGATTATATGAAGAAGGTGGCATCAGGATGGAGGAAACCTAATTAACCTGTGACATGTAGGTATTAGAGTCCTGGTGTGGTGCTATGGGTTAATGCACCAGACTGCAAAGCCGTTTGAACTTCAAGGTCGGTGGTTCAAGCTCACCAGCTGCTCCTCGGAAATCCTATACAGGGTCGCTATGGGTTGGAATCGACTCGATGGCACTTAAAAACAACAACAACAACATGCTTGCTGAAAACCAAGAGGACTTGAACTGCTTACTGATGAAGATCAAAGGTGCAGCGGCCTTCAATATGGGCACCTCAATGTATGTAAAGAAAACAGAAATCCTCACAACTGGGCCAATAAATAATAGCATCATGATAAATGAAGAAAAGATTTAAGTTGTTAAAGTCTTAGTTATACTTGGATCCACAATTAACACTCAGTGGAAGCAGCAGTAAAGAAATCAAATAACATACTCCATTAGGCAAGTCTGCTCCAAAAGATTTGTTGAAAGTGTTGAAGACCAAAGATATCAGTTTGAGGACTAAGGTGTGCCGCATCCAAGCCATGGTCTTTTCAATCATCTGATAGTCATGTGGAAGTTGGACAATGAGTAAGGAGACTGTAGAAGACTCACTGCATTTGATATATGGTGTTGGTGAAAAATGTTGAAAGTACCATGGACTGCCAGGAATACAACTCTGTCTTGGAATAAGCACATCCAGAATGCTCCTTAGAAGCCAGGATGACAAAACTCTGTCTCGTGTACTTTGGACATGTTATCAAGAGGAACCAATTCCTGGATAAGGACATCATGTTTGTTAAAGTGGAGGGTCAGTGTAAATGAGGAAGACGCATCCCCCGTCCCCCTGCAAGGAGACGGATTGGGACAGTGACAACATCAATGGGTTCAAGCATAGCAGCAATTGTGGAGATGTTACAGCACCAAGCCATATTTCATTCTTTGTGCATAGGGTCGCTATGAGTCAGAACTGACTTAACGGCATCTAACAACAACACGCATCTTAAAATGATACTAAATCTTTAAAATTTTTTGTTTAATTTTAAACCTCAGAATCCTAAAGAAATGATTTTTAAAATGGAAATGAAAAGAAAGGAAGCAGCTTATATGATTATATTAAACAATAAAGCTTGATCAAATAAGTTAAGATTTTTTTTAACCCAATGGAGCATGACTTAATGATTAACATGATTATTATGAAAATAATGGTAAAATAAAGCAGTGTCATGAAATATTGCTATTTGTGGTTATATTTGTCCTGCTCAATTCAGTTCTGTAAAATAAGTAAACATATGAATATTAACTGAAGTAGGATTATTGTATATTACTATTTTGTCTTATGTAGTATTTGTGTACTCATTAGAAAGAAAAAAATTAAGATTCCCTAAATGTTTTTTAATGGTTTTTTGTTTTCTTTTCTTTTCTTTCCTTTTTTAGCTGACTACACAGACTGCCTTATCTGTGTTTCTGTCTCCAGAGACATGACCTGACCCCTCATGACCAGTTTTGGGGCATTTGGGTGATTGGCTGGTGCACCATGGAACTTAAAGTCTGGGTGGATGGAGTTCAGAGGATTGTGTGTGGGGTCACAGAAGTCACAACTTGCCAGGAGGTTGTAATTGCCTTAGCTCAAGCCATAGGTAAGCCATTGAACTCCTTGGGGGTCCTGTAAGTATTTTATGCTTTCTTTTGTTGTATTTTCACTTTTTATTTTGTTTGTTTTTTGAATATAAATCTCTTGATGGCTTTTGTTCATTTGGTTTTAGAATGCGTCCATCTCACAAGCACGGGTTACTTATTACATTCTCCTGCTTATTACAGCTCCCATGATGCTTTCTCTGGCTTCCTCCAGCTTTTTCTAATCTTGAGTACAGAGTCTGCACTGCTGTATGCTAGTGGTTTATCCTATTGTTTAAATAGTTGCAAATACTTTTTTAGAAAAGAAGTGCAGCAAATTAAATAGTTCTTCGCTGTAAATATAATACATACTTTTAAAATCTTCCTATGTAGTGAAGAAAAGAACTGTGGCTCTGAAGGATTATGCACTCTACTGCTGTCCACAAGGTCAGCCGTTTGAGCCCACTAGCCACTACACAGTAAAAAGATGAGGCTTTCTGCTCCCACAAAGATTACACACTCAGAAACTCTTTGCAGGGTCGCTATGAGTCGGAACCTACTGGGCAGCACTTAGCAACGGCATATAGTGAAAATGCAGTTGTTAAGCACATAGTTAACAAGTGACGTCTTTTGGCTCTATCTTTTTCTCCTACCATATTTCAACTTTTAAGCTTATCTTTATCTTATATTATGCTTTACCTCGTTGTGGAACATAGCAAGGACATCAACACCTACATCAGTAAATCAAGCAATATGGTTAGAGCTTACATTTTGTAACTTAAATCCATATTAAGTGGAAACTGTGGTCATCATTGTACGAGGTAATAAGTGCTTCTTTGTGTTTGAGTGCCTTATCAAAAGTTTATTTTATGTCTTTCTTGTTTATGTTGGAAACATGTCAAGTTAGTTTAGGATTAAAATGAGTCGCACTGTCCCATGGAACCCTACCATTTGATAGAAGTGGTTCTCCTACCTGCGTTGTAGCAGATGACCTGATACTGATATAAAGTGAGAAGATTTCATTTAACATGGACATCTTCCTCTTTTGACCGTTCCTTACATAGTTAGTATAGCACATTCTTGT
Organism: Chrysochloris asiatica; assembly: GCF_000296735.1. Lineage (NCBI taxonomy): Eukaryota > Metazoa > Chordata > Mammalia > Afrosoricida > Chrysochloridae > Chrysochloris > Chrysochloris asiatica. The sequence continues at coordinate 6,818,860 of NW_006408616.1, forward strand.
ATTAAAACAATACAGTGAGCTCTAGGCTTTCATAACTAATGAAATTTCCTTGCATTTGGGACTAATTTGGGGGATGGGTTTAATTATTAAAGAGATGAAAATTAAAGCATTTATATTTCATTTTTTCTTCTTCTCTACCAGCTTGTTTAGTAAATGCCCCTTCTAAAGAGAGCCCCATATAATTTATATGAATCAAAATATATAGCTTTGTTTGTTTAGTAAATAGTAGAATTAGAATAACAAACTTAACTTTTTGTTACATTTTAAAATCAAGCTATGGACAATGGTAAAAACAGTGAATACTTTTTACCAAAAGTCACAGTGGTTGAGTGGTACAGGAAACTGCATCATCCATATATATTTTCTATGTATAATTTCATGAGAGAAAAATGTCCATATGTACCAGGTATGTGTTTATCCATTGTAGCTAAAAAGTGTACCTGTTTGTGAACAATCTAAAAACAGTACTAACTGAATCTGCCCTTTCCCCCATTTTTTGTTTTCTCAATAATTCAGTCCAAGACCTCTCTTGAAAAGTTATCAGTTTGAATGCTGATGCTTTATGGTAGTCATCAAAACTTGGCTAAATACCTCTTTTTCTGTATCCTAAATATTTTATTGGATTTAGAATTCATGTGAGCGATAACTCAGCTGGCCAAAGCTATTGATCCCTGATTCTATTATGTAATAAGATTATCTCAACATAGAAGTTATGTTTCTTACATATACTTGAACATTTATCTGTCTTGTTATTTGAGTTACTGGTATTTAGGGTGTCAACACTAAATTAAAATATATAGAATTTTAACTTTATTTTTACTGAATGAAAAAATAGAAGGTATATTGTTGTTGTTAAGTGCTGTGGAGTCTATGCCGACGCATAGCGACCCTGCACAGGGTTTCTGAGGCTGTAAATCTTTATGGGAGAAGAATGCTTCATCTTTCTCCCACAGAATTGCTGGTAGTTTTGAGCTGCCGACCTTGAGGTTAACAGCCTGAGAAGGTATATTAATTACGAGACGTTGTTGTAACAAACAACCCCAGAATTTCCATGCTTTAGTTTAATAGAAGTTTACCTGTGTGGTCCTGGTATGGCTCTGTAGGATAAGCACTGGACTGCAATGTTGGTTTGAACCGCAGGCTCGGCAGTTCAAACTCACTACTCACCAGCCGCTCTTCGGAAACCCTGTACAGGGTCGCATGAGTCGGAACCTATCGACAGCACTTTACAGCAGCAACAATATTTGCACAGTACGGACCGACTGACCAAACCACAAATGATTCTCAAAGATTTATTGTGGACTGACTTCTCAGCATAAGTCCACATAGTTGCCCATATGGATGGGCACTTATGTATAAATTCTCAATTAGAGATTACTGGGGCTTTCTGGATAGCTACAATTATTTTTAGATAATCACAGAACTCTATCAGAATAGGAAAATGAGCACACAAATTGGTAGTCTACAAATATATGTTACCACTAACATTTTTTTCTGTATTCATCTTATTATCCATTCAGATATAAGAAAAGAAATAAAAGCAGAACTTGTAAATGTCGTACAATTGGTTTCCAAGGAGCAGCTGATGGATTTGAACCTGCAACTTTGTGATTCAAAGTACACTGCTTATCCTTGTTGTTATTGTTGTTGTTATAAAGTGCCATCAAGTCGATTCTGACCCATAGCGACCCTGTACAGGGCTTCCAAGGAGCAGCTGGTGAGCTTGAACTACCAACCTTGCAGTTCAAACGACTTTGCAGCCTGACTCATTAGCCCACAGCACCACACCAGGATTTGATAAAATATGCCTAATGTGTTTTTGTTTATTTTTTTAACTGTGGTGAAATATATACTATAAAACATTAATTCAGTGAAGTCTACATTTGTAATTCAGTGACATTAATTACATTCCTCAAAATTGTATTACCATTTTCACTATCCTTTTCCAAATTACTCTACCACCATCAACATAAACTCACTTTCCCCCTAAGCAGAAACTCTCCTTTACCCCTCCCCATTGCCCTGGTAACCATTAATCAGTATTGGTTACTGATATATACCAATATATATCAAAATATATTGGCTTATTTCATAGAAATGAAATCATAAAAATCTTAACTATTTGTCCTTTGTGAACAATTTTACTTGGCATAATGTCTTCAAGGTTCATCTGTGTAGCATTCATCGGGAATTAATTTCTCTTTCCAGTTGAATAATATTTCATAGTATATACATACCACATTTCATTTATCTATACATCCATTATTGAACATTTCAGTTGTTTCCACTGTCTTATTATTGTAAATAGATAACGTGAGCTGGTGCATGAACACTGGTGTAGTATGTCTCTTCATCTTGCTGTTATATATTGAGGAATGGCTCAGTCATATAGTACTTCTGTGTTCAGCTTTTGGAGAGCCGCCATACTGTTTTTCACAATGGCTGTACCATTATGCATTCCCACCAGCAGTGGATGAAGATTCCTGTTTCTCCACAACCTAGACCACTCCTGATGATTTCTTTTTTGTTTTTTTTTTTAAATCATTGCTGTTTTGATGAAGATGAGATGGTTATGTGTACATATTGTATTTACATCCCCCTGAGTTCTGATGTGGCGCACTGTAGGATAAGCACTGGCCTGCCAACCAAATGATTGGCAATTCAGACCAACCTGCCACTCCTTGGAAACCCATTACAGGATCACTGTGAATCAGAAGTGACTCAACAGCACTTAAAAACAACAATAATGGCAAATGAGGAGTCTTGGTGTGCTGCTCTAGGATAAACACTGGTCTGCTAACCACAAGGTCCTTGGACAAATGGGCTGCAAAATACATTTTTAAAGTGTTAAAAAGCAAAGATATCACTTTGAAGTCTAAAGTATAGCTGACCCAAGCCATGGTATTTTTAGTCACCTCATATGCATGCAAAAGCTAGACAGTGAAGAACTGATGACTTTGATTTATAGTGATGGTGGAAAATATTGAATATACCATGGACTACCAGAAAATTGAACAAATTTGCCTTAGAAAAAGACAGCCCGAATGTTCCTTAGAAGTGAGAATTGGCAAGACTTCGATTTATGTATTTTGAACATGTTATATTGCTCTGGTAGCGTAGTGATTACAAATTGGGCTGCTAACCTCAGGGTTGGCAGTTCAAATCTACCAGCTGTTTCACAGGAGAAAGATGAGACTTTCTGCTCCCGTAAAGATTTACAGCCTCAGAAACCGTGTACAGGGTCGCTATGAGTCAGAACTGACTCCACGGCACTTAACAACAATAGTCAGGAGGGACCAGTCCCTGGAGAAACCCATCATTGGGAAAGTTAGAGGGTCAGCAAAAAAGAGGAAGACCCTCAATAAGATGGATTGATATAGTGGCTGCAATAATGGTTCAAACATGGCAATTTTAAGGATGGTACAGGACCAGACAACGTTGTTGTTGTTGGTAAGTACCGTGGAATCGGTTCTGAGTCATAGTGACCCAGTACAGGGTTTCCGAGGCTGTAAATCTTAACGGGAGTAGAATGCCTCATCTTTCTCCCGTGGAACAGCTGATAGTAGGCATTCAGTACATATTTATAAATGAATACATTTTTAAGTGGTTGGGGGTTTTTTTCCCCTTAAATCAGAGGGTGAACTAGATAATCACCTAAAATACCATGCATCTCTAAGATAATACGATTCTTTAGAAGAGAAAGAAAGGAATGTATTTTATATTGTCATATTTAACCCCTAGTGGCATTGTAGGATAAGTGCAGGATAGCAAGGTCATTTTGAACTGCATGGTTGGCAGTTCAAACTCACCAACCGCCCCTTGGAAACCCTATATATACTGAGTCGCTATGAGTCAAAACTGCTCTGAGTTTGATTCTGAACTCATATAGCTAGTCAGTAAAATCCTGAGGTTCAAACCCAAGTGGTCTGACTGAAGAACCGTGCTTTACTATTATATCAGTTAATACTTCTACAGTCTATTAGAAAATAAAATGAATGATTAAGAAATAAAAAATTACTGATTGAATTAATATGAAACAAGAAAAAAAGCTTCTGAAGTAAAATATCCTACTTTTTTATAGACACGGGCATCAATTATAATTGTAATATTTATAACAAAAGTCCAATCATACTTATCTGAAATGGCTTCTGTATTTTCTATACCTTTAAAAATTATATTACAGAACATGGTGCATAACAGATTCATGTCAGGAGGGGTTAGATTATGTACCGCTGCAAACAATTCTCCTTATTTTACTGCCTTGTATAGTGATAAATGTTAACTATTGTTTTTGTTAATACTTTGATAATATATAGTCAACACAGTGCACAAATAGTAGATACTCTGTAAGTTTTTCATTATTTTTAATAGTAAATTTATGTTATAACTGCACATAGCCCCTAAGTTAATATAGGTAATTCTGTGATTACATGATATTCTCACCAGCACATTGAGAAAAATATTATTATTAAATGCCACCGAATTGGGGCCAACTCATAGTGACCCTGTCTAGGGTTTCCAAGGAGTGGCAGCTGGGTTTGAACCACTGACCTTGGAATCAACCGTCCAGTGCTTTTCTACAGGCCATTGTGAATCATTTGACTAGGGTTGGATGCACAGCTTTGTTATTATTAAGGCTGTCGAGTCAGTTCCGACTCATAGAATCCCTATGTAGGGTGGTGGGCTTAAACCATCAAGAGTGGCTGGTGGGCTTAAACCATCAACTTTGTAGTCCAAGCCAACCTTGGGGCCAAGTACGTATCCTATAGCACCACACTAGGACTTCGAATGCACATCGAATGGCTAGGTTGTGCTCATAGGTATTATTTTATTATGTCACTGTCATCCTAAAACAAGCAATCTATGGTAAGCGTTACCTTAATATTTTCACTTAGGACTTGAACATTACAGCAGAAAAAATCACTGATAAATTCTCAGAATAACTGTATGCTGTTGAGAGATTACTTTAAATGCTTTACACTTTCATTTCTTCACTGATAAAATGAAGATCATGATTCCTGTTCTGCTGAATTCACGAAATAAATTAAGATGATACCTATGAAAATGCCAGCGTTTTACAGACGATACACTGTACAGTGTAAATTCTATAACAGAGATCAGTGTTCATTATAAGAACTCTAAGTCAGCATGGAAAAGATTAGTTACATGCACTAGAGTACGCATAAGAATCCTAGAATGCATCACATAGATTACAAAATTTTCATCAAAATGCTTATAACTTGGGGAACAAAGTATCTATTATCTGAAAAATTCAGTGATGTAGTCTGTTTACCATAGATAAAGAGTAAGTCAGGTGTTACTTACTCCAGAAACATCCATCGAAAAGACTCAAATTATTTGATCTTTACATTTCTAGCTGATTATTGCCAGCTCTCTGTCACAGTCCTTTGAGTCTTTTCAATGATGTTTTCATTGTGAGGTACAGAGAATCTGATGCTAGGGGAAAAGAAGATAAATTGTCATTTAAAACTACAACTTACAAAGAGGGCTGATGATTAAGATGTCGAGTAGATTTTACATCCCCAGGACTTGACACAGTTTTTAACAAATACTAATTGTTTGATACATATTTTCTTGTTGAATAAGCATAATGTTTTGGTTTATGGCTCTCAAAAGAAAATTCCTAAAATTGTAAAAAATGATTGCTATTCTTAAAAATCATTGAAATGAGAGCAGAATGTTTCTTGGGTGAGTTACATTTAAATATTTGAGTTTCAGTGTGAATTTTCAAAAAGTTCATAGTCATATATTTTGTTTTAAATTAGGTGAGCATAATCCGTTATCTGGAGTCCTGGTATGGCACTGTGGGTTAATACACTGGACTACAAAGTTGGTTTGAGTCTCAAGGTCGGCGGTTCAAGCTCAGCAGTTGCTCCTCAGAAACCCTATATAGGGTCGCTATAGGTTGGAACTAACTCGATGGCATGTAACAACAACAGCAATCAGTAATCTTATTTCTTTTTCACCTATTTCAGTCATCCTGTAAGATTCCACTGATGTAGCATCTGAAATCTTAAAACCAAGCAACAGTTTAGATTAAGTAGTAAAATAAAAATAGTCTACCTTGAGCATTATGCTCTTTTCAGAACTATCTATATGGGATCAAAATGGCAACAGCAACTTGAAAAATTATATAGGAACCTTAGGGTACAGTGAGTTTATATTAATGGGGAAGGAACAACTCAGAAAATGCAGGTGAGTGATTACACAACTCAAGAAATGTAATCAAGGTCGCTAAATGGTGCACATAGAAACTTGAATTAGTATTATGCATTTGACTATGTGTGTGTATTCCAAACAACGACTAAAAAAGTAAAAAAAAAAAAAAATTCTCCCCCAAAGAAAGTGGTGGGAGGAGATGTGGGGCAGGAGGAGAAAGATTCCATTGACCATTGATGCATTAAAGTCTCTCTCTTGGTTATGTAATGTAATGCTGCTACAGCAGAAGTACCACAAGTATATATTGTCTCACAATTTAGGAGGCAAGATATCTGAATTCAGGGTGCCAGTCTAGAAGAAGGCTTTCTACCTTTCTAGGTTTTAGAGGAAGTCTTTGTCTCCGAGCTGTACTCCTAGCCAGTCTTCATGTGGCTTGGTGTTTGTCTGCCCCTCTCTCTGCTCTTTAACTTGTTTATTTAATCTCTTTTATATCTCAAAAGAGATTGATTTAAGGCACACCCCACACTAAATCTCATTAACATAACAAAGACAAATTTTCCCCAAATGGGATTATAACCACACACATAGAGGTTAGGATTTGCAACACATATTTTTTGGGAACACAGTTCAATCCATTACACTCTTTATGTGGTTATCCTCATTATATGAAATTTATGATTCTTGAGATTGGACTCAATTGCTTACTTAAAATTATAATCAATATTGTATCTACGATTATGTAATTGGATCACAAATTATCTGACAATGGTTCCATCCTTAGGTAGCCAAATGGCTTCTTAAGTTGACACATACTGTAGATAATTCGAGAGACATAGAAAGGATAGTGCAGTTTATTAGTTATAAAACTGGATAGTATATAAGCTACAGCTAAATGTGCCCATGCATATATATACCATAAAGGAGTTTTACAGAAGAAACAAACTGAGCAACCTAAATGAAATAGACGGACCAGTAAGGCCTTACCAAACTATTAGGGGGAAAAAAAAATTGATTCCTGTGTAAAATATTTAAAATCTAATTTTCATCATAAAATCATACATATTATCTACTTGTTTTTTAAAAAAAGCTTTACATACTGATAGATGGAAATTTTACTTATTTATTTTGGTGCCTCATAGTATTAACTATTCATTATGTAACAAAAAGAAAAACCGGCAGCAAAAATAATTCTAGCTGCTCCTTTACCAAGATGTTCTCAGAGGGCAGCAATGGGAAATTAAAAATTTAAAGGACTCTAATTAGTTTCAAGCTTAAAAGTTAGAGTCTTTTAAGTTTTAATGTAGCTCATATAATATGATGATTCAGTTTTCTTTTTAAAAAGACTTCATTGGACTGAAAGGAGCCCTAGTGACACAGATGTTAAGCACTTATCTGCTAGCCAAAAGGTTGCCAGTCTTGGTAACCCAGTGGAGCAGTTCCACTGTGTTCTTATAGGCTCTGTGAGTTAGACTCGAATCCTTGGCTTTGGGGGGGCGAGGGGGAGGCGTGCTGTTGACCTGGTCTTACCCTCATATTTTTGATGAAGACACAAAATAGCTAATAATAGTTAGTAGGTGGCAGAACAAGAACAAAAAGGGCTATGATTTTTTAAGTAGTTTATGTACATGGGACAGTTTTAACCTTGCCAAAGTGTCATGTGATTTTTCTTGGGACACATGTAGTGATTTTTAACTTGAAGGTCATGAAACGATGTCGTGGTTTCAAAAAGGGCAATGCTAAGGTTTTCTTTTTCATTCCCTTATTTGCTTATGTATTTTGATCATTGTAACTCCCAATATATTTGTATGGCACTTTTCAGTTATTCCAAACATTTCCTTATGTTACATTCTCATTTGACACTCAGAACAATCTTGTGCTATAAGAAAAGACTCCTCTCATCTTATGGATGAAGAAACTAAGACTAACCAAAATTGAGTAATACGTGAAGTCATGTCATTCAATGCAGAGCCAGGTTTGTACAGAGGCCTTTGAGCTCCAGAGCCCTCATGCTTTGCACTATGTCCAATTGGAAGTTTCTTAACAAAGATTTTTTTCCCCTCTAAAAAATTGCTATTGTTTTGACACTTTGAAGGGAACTCACTATATAAAAGAAATGTCTGGTCAGCCTTGTTATGTCAGTAATAATGTCTTAAATTAATAATGGCTGCTGGTGTGGCACTGTGGGATAAGCACTTGGAAACAAGGTCTGTTTGAACTGCAAGGTTGGTGGTTCAATCCCACCGGTCGTTCCTTGGAAAACTTAACATTGTTGTTGTTATGTGCCATTGAGTCGGTACCGATTCATAGCAACCCTGTGTACAACAGAATGAAACTGTCTGGTCCTTGGTTAACCTTACAATTGTTGCCACACTGGAGCCCATTGATGCTGCCACTTTTCCTGTCCATCTCACCAGAGATCTTCCTCTTTTTCTCTGACTCTCCACCTTATCAAACATGATATCCTTCTCCAGCGACTGGTCCCTCCTGACAGTATATCCGAAGTATGAGAGACAAAGTCTGACCATCCTTACCTCCAAGGAGCACTCTGGCTGCACTTCTTCCAACACAGATCTGTTTGTTCTACTGGCAGCCCATGGTACTTTCAATATTCTCCTTCAACACCATAAATCAAAAGCATCAACTCTTCTACAATCTTCCTTATTCACTGTCTACCTTTAACATGCATATGAGGTTACTGAAAATACCATGGGTTGGGTCAGGCATACTTTAATCCTCAAGCTGACATCTTTGCCCTTCAACACTTTAAAA
>NW_006408616.1:6829648-6864444 GCF_000296735.1 Chrysochloris asiatica
CAGCTCGAGAAGACAAAGTCAAATATTATAATGAAATGTGCAAAGATCTGGAGTTAGAAAACCAAATGGAAAATGTATACAGGGTTACTATGAATCAGAACCTACTCAGTGGTACTTAACAACAACAAAGCTGTCGCCTGGAGTCCTGGTGTGGTGCTGTAGGATAAGCACTCTACTGCTAACCACAAAGTGGGTGGTTCACACCCACCAGGAACTCCTTGGAAAGTCACTATGACTCAGAGCCAACGTAACAGCACTTAACAACAGAAACAATAGCTGTCATCTCTGAAGTCCTGGTGTGGCACTGTAGGATGAGCACTGGACTGCTAACAGCAAGGTCGGTGGTTCTATACAGGTTTCTATATGAGTACGAGCCAGTTTGAGAGAACACAGCAATAACTGTTACTTATGCCAAGAAATTTGCAAGACAGCTACCCAGCCAGCTGACTGAAAGTGATTCATATTTGTACACAATCCCAAAAAAGGGGATCCCACGGAATGCCGAAATATTGAACAATATCATTAATATCATACATAAATAAATTTTTTCAGGAGATAATTCAAAAACAGCTACAAACTATACATCAGCTTGAAACTACTAAAAATTCATGCTGGATTCAGCAGAGAATATAGAATAAGAGATATCACTGCTGACACCAGATGGATTTTTACTCAAAGCAGAGGTTACCAGAAAGCTTTTTCCCTGTGTTTTAATGAATATACAGAAACATTTGTATGGATCGTATCCAATTATGGATAACATTGTGAAGAATGGGAATTTCAGAACCCTTAAGTGTTCCCATGTGGAACCTGAACATAGACCAAGAAGCAGTCATGTGACAGAACAAGAAGACATTGAATGATTTAAAATTCAGAAATTGAAAGAAGTTTCATCCTTTCACCTTACTTTAGGAAAAAGAATAACATTAGGAGTGGTGGAAGACTTATTAACAACAGTTGACGTACATCTAATATAACCTTGCTTGCTGAAATGGAAGAATACTTGAAGCACTTACTAATGAAGATGAAAGACTACAATTTCAGTATGGATTATACCTCAGCATAAAGAAAACAAGAATCCTCACAACTGGACCAAATCAACATCATAATAAACAGGAATTTCATTTTACTTAGATGCAAGATTAATAACCAAGTAGCCTTCAGGAAATCAAACAACATACTTTGAAGACTAAGATGTGCCTGAACCAAGCTATGATAATTTCCATTTTTTTGCATGCCTAGCTCTGGTTGCGTAGTGGTTACGAGTCGGGCTGCCAACCTCAGGGTCAGCAGTTCAAAACTACCAGCGGTTCTGCGGGAGAAAGATGAGACGTTATGCACCCGTAAAGATTTACAGCCTCTGAAACCCTGTGCAGGGTCACTATGAGTCGGAGCCGACTCCACGGTGGTACTTAACAACAACAACAATATGCATGCAGAGCCTTAGTATGGTGCTGTGGGTTAATTTGCTGGACTGCAAAATCGGTTTGATCTGCAAGGTCCACAGTACAAGCTCACCAGCTGCTCATCAAAAACCCTATCAGGAGAGTTATGGCGGCCACTCTTAACATCGGTGCGGATGGAGGAAGCTACTGAAAATCAAGGGGTTCTACCTGAGACAGGAGCCCTGGTGGAGCTCACCCCAACCCCCAGTGGATTGGCCCTTGTGGCCGGGGACCCCTTAGACCTCGTGGTGCTCGCACAGCAGGTACAGAAGGCTGATTAATTCATCTGAGCAAATGCCACCAATAAGCTGACTGTCATAGCTGAGCAAATCCAACATTTGCAAGAACAAGTCAGGAAGGTATCAGAAGATGCTCACAGAGATGCTGACTTGCACTACATAGCTTGTAATATTGTGAAAAAACCTGGCAACATTTACTATCTGTATAAATGAGAGAGTGGTCAGCAGTATTTTTCCATAATTTCTCCAAAGGAACGGGGGACAAGTTGTCCACACAACTTCCTTGGTGCCTACAAGCTTCAGCATGACTTGTCCTGGACTCCGTATGAGGACATTGAGAAGCAAGATACTAAAATCAGCATAATGGACAAGTTGCTAAGCCAGCCAATGGCCCTGCCTCCATGTACTGAACCCAACTTCTAGGGACTGACTCACTGAGAGTGGACCTGACAAACAGTTCTCGGGGCAAAAACAGACTGTGGCTTCCTCATTGTCCCTATTTGCTGCCTTGAAGGGAGGTGTCATGAGAATTGAGGGCATGTAGGTGAATCATGAACTTTTAGGAAGGACCCTGTGTGCTTGTAAATGCTGTTACTGCTACTTTTAGTTGGGATGGTAATGACTTCCATTGCTGTTTAGGGACCCTCTCAGAGCCACGTGTAGTCTGTTTCAGAGTACTGGCCACTGTACTTTGCCTCTCCCTCAGTGTCATTCTGCCCTACCTGTAAGTCAGCATTTGAGAAAGAAGACTGTCTTCTTCCCATACAGGCACACACAAAAAAACCCTATCAGAGTTGCTATGTGTCTGAACCAACTCAATGGCACTTAGCAACAACATCAATATGCATGTAGGAATCCTAGAGTGTGGCACTGTGCGTTAATGCACTGGTCTGCAAGGTCGCTTTGAACCGCAAAGTCAGGCAATTTGAGCTCACTATTCAAGGGTCACTATGAGTTGGAATCAACAGCACTTAACAACAACAATATGCATGCAAAAACTAGACAGTAAATAAGGAAACCAGAAGAATTGAAGGTTTTTAATTATGATGTTGACAAAGAATATTAAATACACCATGTACGGCCAAAAAACCCCAAATATCAGTTGGAAGAAGTACGACCTGAATGATCATTAGAAGCAAGGATGGCAAAACTTTGCCTCACGTAATTTGGACGTTATCAGGAGGGACCAATCCCTTGAGTAGAAAAGAGTCAGTGAAAAAGAGGAAGACCCTCAATGAGATAGGTTGACACAGTGACAACAACAATGGGCACAAACATAGGATCAATTGTGAGGATGGCACAGGACTGAGCAGTGTTTCATTCTGGTGTACATAGATAGAGTTACTATGAGCCAGAACCAACTGGATAGCACTTAACAACAACGCGTATTGTTTACCTCTAAGTGCCAGGAACTGTTGTTGTTGTTGTTGCTGTTAAAGACTGTCGAGTTAGTTCCAACTCATAGGGGTTCCAAGGCTGTAAATCTTTGCCAGAGCAGAAAGCCTCATATTTCTCCCACGGAGTGAGTGGCTGCTGGGCTCAAACCACCACTAACCTTGTGGTTTACTGTCCAGTGCTTCCCCAATGCCACATAAGTGTACCCACCCCATTGGAGTTAAGTTTCTTGTCTAGTTAGTAATGTGCTTGGAATTAAAATTCAAGTCTTTTTGCCTCCAAAACACTGGCTGTCACCTATACCAAAATTCAGGTTTCTTAAAAGGAGAACATGGCAATATATATAGAGTAAAATCATTATCTTTGTGCTAGTTCTGAATTGGATACATAGATGTTCATATTTGCAAATTCAAATCTCTTTTTATTGACTCACTTATTCTAAGAAACACTCTTAACTGGACCAGAAACTAAAGAAGGCACAGAAGGTAAAGCAATAGCTGTATATTGCATTATAATAATTGCTAGATGGCAGGGCCAGATACTTTATAGTACTATTAACAACTAATGGACACTTTAACAAAATGAAAAGGATTCATCTGGATCATTCACCTTAAATGAAAATATATAGAAAGTTTTCTCAAGCTTATTATATTATCTTCTGAAACTTTACTTTACCTCCATGATTTTATTAGGTTCAGATTGTTTTTGTTTTTAATTCTGTTTTTGTTGATAATGTCATTAAAAAAATTTTTTTCCCACAAGAATCCTGAAAGCATTACAACCTAAACTGAACCGAGCCTTTCCTCTTTGTTGTTGTTGTTGTTGTTGTTAAATGCCATAGAGTCGGTTCCCATAGCGACACTGCATAGTTTCCAAGGAGCAGCTGGTGAGCTTGAGCCACCGACCTTGTGGTTCAAACCAAGTTTGCAGTCCAGTGCATTTACCCACAGTGCCACAACCAAGACTCTTTATATATGAGATTATTTTGAAGGGCTACTTACACTGAGGTGATTTTCTTTTTTTTTTTTTTTTTTTTTGGCCACATGAACAAGAAGATACCAGCTAGGTGAGCTATGGGTTGACTAAGAACTCAAGGGGGAACAGTTACCTGTTAGCAGAGTAGCAGGTACAAGGTAGACGTTGATTCAAGTTTTGAAATTCTACCTACTTCATAGAACCAACCACTCACACCTTCAAATGAGAAATTCTAGTGTGTTCTCTTTTTCTCCTTTGTCCCAATTAGAGGTCTTTCCCTAAACAAGAAGGTCTAGACCGTGGTGGGGGACCTTTCTTTCTGCCAAGTGCCATTTGGATATTTATAACATCACTTAGTATGAATTTATGTTGCTATAAAGAAACCTCCTAGATTTATTGAATTTTGAGTCCCACCTGCGGTTGCCTTGGCAGAATTTCCACAGGCCTTATACAGCTTTGGGCCAGATGTTCTCCACCCCTGGTCTAGACAATCAGATATTTGACAGACACGTAAGATACTCTGAGGTTTAAAGTGTAAAGTTGAATTTCTAAGCAGTGTCTGAAAGCATATAGGTAGTTTATATCCAGTCATTTTATTCTGGATTAAATTATTCTTGAAGATTTCTGTATCTTCAAGTGAAGATTTTAAAGGCAGTACATGGTTGACTTGAAAACTCTACCTTTTGATGTCGCTCAAGAAAAAAAGTAAATTGATTAAGGGGGTAGGTTTTATAGCCAATTGTTGTAATTGCTGTCAAGAAGTTGTACACCTGTAAAAAGCTGAGATGGCAAAAGTTATGTGATAGATATGTTTACAGAAATGACAAAAAAGATGCTGAGGCTGCTTCTACACAAATAAAACCTCATAGAATTTGGGCCCTTGGCTCAGAGGTTTAGAGTAACAGTATCATGGGACATCCCAGTTAATTGGCCTAATAAAATGTTTAGTACTTCTCTTCTCCCTCTTAGCTCTATAGATATACAGTGCCTGGGGTCTTAAAAGCTGCAAGCAGTCTTCCACGGCACAGCAGTTGGTTTCTGTTCACCTGAAACAGCAAAAGAAGAAGAAGAGTCAGCAAGGAGAAGCAAGATATCGAATGTGTGGCTAATTGTATCCATGCATAACTACCTTCTTTGCCATTAAACTGTTTCCCTGGAATCTAGATACTCTAAAGCCCTGGAAATACTGCCGGAAAATATTGCCCTAAGATAATATTTAAACCTTAAACCAAAACTATCAGCTGGAATTTTCTTAAAACCAAATAGTAGTTTAGCTTAACTAGCAAAAAAAAAATGTCTGTTTTGAGCATTATGCTCCTTTAAGAACGATCTATATGGGATCAAAATGACAACAACAACTCCAAAGATTGGATAGGAGCCTAAGAGGTGGTGAGTTTATGTTAATGAGGAGGAACCACTCAGAATATGGGAGTTGAAAGTGGTTGCACACTCGAATGCAGTCACTGTCATTAACGTGTATGTATAGAAATGGTTGAATTGGTGTGTGTTTTGCTGTGTGTATTCTAAATGGCAATATGAAAATAGGTATTTTCTTTTAATACACAGTTGTCAAGTAGCGCCCTCTGTTGTATTATTTCAGCTATTGCATAACTAGTAACTGTTGAATCCTATCTTTCTTGCTTAGGTCGCACTGGAAGGTATACCCTTATAGAAAAATGGAGAGATACTGAAAGACACTTAGCACCTCATGAAAACCCCATCATCTCCTTAAACAAATGGGGGCAGTATGCCAGTGATGTCCAGCTCATTTTGCGTCGCACAGGGCCATCTCTCAGTGAGCGACCCACTTCAGATAGTGTGGCTCGAATTCCTGAAAGAACTTTATACAGACAGAGTTTGCCTCCCTTAGCCAAACTGAGGCCTCCGAATGACAAATCAATCAAAAGGAGAGAGCCCAAAAGGAAATCACTAACATTTACAGGAGGTGCCAAAGGATTAATGGACATTTTTGGGAAAAGTAAAGAAACTGAATTCAAGCAAAAGGTGCTGAATAACTACAGAACAACAGCAGACGAATTAAAGAAGCTGATCCATTTGCAGACAGAGAAGCTTCAGTCAATTGAGAGACAGCTGGAATCACATGAGGTAGAAATACGATTTTGGGAGCAAAAATATAATTCTAACCTTGAAGAGGAGATTGTCCGCCTAGAGCAAAAGATCAAAAGAAATGATGTAGAAATTGAGGAGGAAGAATTTTGGGAAAATGAGCTGCAGATTGAACAGGAAAATGAAAAACAGTTGAAGGATCAGCTTCAAGAGATAAGGCAGAAAATAACAGAATGTGAGAGTAAATTAAAGGACTATTTGGCTCAGATCCAGACAATGGAAAATGGCCTTGAAGCAGAAAAACTGCAGCGGGAGGTTCAGGAGGCACAAGTGAATGAAGAAGAAGTTAAGGGAAAAATTGGTAAAGTCAAAGGGGAAATTGACATTCAAGGCCAGCAGAGTCTGAGGTTGGAAAATGGCATTAAAGCTGTGGAAAGATCTCTTGGACAAGCCACCAGGCGATTACAGGTAAGAACATGTTTATGTATAATGTATTTTGTATACTCAACTGTGGAGAACTGGCCTGGACTTGGGGGTTCAGTTCACGAAGTAGGGAGTTCTGGCGGCGACAGAGATAAAGAAAGAATACACACAAAGACGCAACAAGAGAGACAAGAAGACACCCCGAGACCAGAGTGCATGTCAGAGTGGCGTCTGACAGATCCTGCATTGTAAACCTCATGGCTAGGCAAGCAGTATGCACACCTTGCCAACTGCAATGCCTGCCCGTAATGCATGCCCTGCAAGCCGTAAGGCATGCGGGCTTCAGTCCGTGCCTCTTTTTATTGCAGAGAGGAGCTTTACACAAAGGAAGGCGGCGGGGTTTATTAAGTCAGGGTACAGAAGTGAAATGTGATTAATCATTCAAAACAGGACACAATGATTTACAGGAACAAATTCTAAAACATACATCACAAATTGTCTTGATAATCTAACATCCTTAATTTTCTAGAAATTCAAGCAAATTGTTATATAGTACTTTCTAGGTTCGAATCCCAAGACAGCAACTCGAGGTTTCTCAAGCCTAATTAATATACCTATAGCACCTTATCTTCAGTGAGAAAAGGATTCAAAAGGTCTGAAAGGGATCCAGCTGTTTTGGCTACCTGGCCGAGGCTTGCAGGAGGAAGGAGGACACCTATGTTAATGGTCTGCACCTGGGGACGATCTGAGAAGGCTGTCGCTATTATTCTTTGGACAAAACCCCGGAAGACACCAATCTATTTTGGGTGAATTCCTTAGGGGATTTTTTTCACCAGCGTCTCCCAGCAAACTTACCCTAGGAACTTTTAGGCCTCGGCTTTAGCAGAGGTTTTTGTTTTAATATTTGTCCATGGGTATCAAGGGCTCATGTATTAAGTTAATATCAAACACAACTGAATAATCTGATAAAGAACAGCTATGTTTGCCAGGTGGCCAGAGTTTTTTCCTCAGAGAGATTTGTTCCCAGAACCTTAAGCACTGCCAACACAGTGGAGACATTAAGAGAGGCACATAAGAAACCATTTTCTCAGAAGCTACAATTACTGGAGTTCGAAGCATAGAATGAGTGATAGGACTAAAGAAAATTATACAGAGCTAGCCCAACAGTGAGTTCGTAAAAGCCAATGAACCCGGGACGTCCAGAGGTTACTTTCTTGGGCCCTCAGGGTCTCTGGCCAGCAAGTCTGAGTGGCGCCGCTGTGTTGGTTTTTCGTCCATGATACAGGGCCTCAACATCTCAGTAATTGCAGTCTGCAACACTCAACGTTATTAATATATTCCTGTTACCTTCTTTTATGTAGTTGTTGTTTGTTGTTACGTGTTGACGAGTCGGTTCCAACCCATAGCGACCCTGTATAGGGTTCCCAAGGAGCAGCTGGTGAGTTTGAACCACTGACCTCGCGGTTCAAACTGACATTACAGTCCAGCGCATTATCCTGCAGCACCACTTTTGTATAGTAGTTCTATACATGGCTAGTAAGCACTTTAAATGTGGCCAAGTGTGATTGAAAGTAGAAATTTTCATTGATTTAATAATTGTGTTTTTGTTAACTGTTGTCCACTTTTCTTTACATTTATACAATTAGAAGCCTACCCTTGTTGACAGGATTTTTAGAATCCTTGTGACTTATAACAGAACTTGGATGTGAGATGAGAACAAAATGAGAAATGAAGTCACACTAATAAGAAGGAAGCTGTCTTTACTGTGGCAGTTGTAGCATTCAGTAATTGGATATAAGAAAATAGAATCTTATAGCTGGACTAGACACTAATGATGAGATAGTGCATCTGATCTTCTTGTAGAGCTAGGGAAAGCAAAGCCAAGAGAGATTACCAAGGACTGACTTTCCAAAGCTTGTGTGGCTGGCCAGCTACAGCTCTATCCCTTCTGTATTGGTGCTAGCCCCATCTTCCTTCCTGAGATGTAAACATCCCTTTTCCTCCTCCCCTCTCCAGAGGCCCCACCTTGGCTTTCTTGTGGAGAGCAGCATAGATGTACCTCTCCAGTTCATATGCAAAAACATTGATCTCACCACGTAGACCCTGAAAAGACACTGTGGTAGGTGCAATGGGAGTTTAGTTGCCAAGCAGCGTAAGTGACCCCAGATGAGGTGAAAAGTAGACACAGCTGATGAGAATGTATTTAGCTCTGTGCTGGCCACTAGCCTTATGTGACAAATTAATGAAAATTAAATAGTCTTCAATAAAGCTGTTTCAAAAACATTAAATAAATTTAAATTTCTGTTTTCGGTCACACCTGGCCACATTTAAAACTTTCCAGCAGCCACATGTGTTTAGCACTCCCTATGTTGGACAATGCAGAACATTTTCATCATTGGGGAACGTTCCATTGGACTGTGCTGGGCCATTTCTATTAAGCTGACCTGTGCTGGGCAGCTTCAGGAAACACTTAGGAGAAATGCATAATCTATATTTTATCAACATCCCTGGCCCCCAAGTACTGCCTGCACACATTGTCATTTGGGAAGAGCATCTTTAGAATAGGGCAGGTCCACAAGCAGAGAAAACTGGGGTTTCATGAAGAGATGTGATCTGCTTTCCCTGTCACTGACTATATTGCACTGTAGGATAAACACTCAACCATAAAGTTGGTTTGAACCGTGAGGTTGGCGGTTCAAACTCACCAGCCACTCCTTGGGAACCCCACACAGGTCACTATGAGTCGGAACCAACTCAGCAGCCCCTGTGTAGTGTTTCCTAGGAGCAGTTATTGATCTTGAACCGCCAACCTTACAGTTGAAACCAACGTTGCAGTCCAGTGCATTAACTCACAGTACCACACCAGGACTTCACAAATGACAACTAAGCTTGTGTAATTATTAAGTGCTGTTGAGTCATTTCCGACTCATAGCTACCCCGTATTTCCGACGAGCAGCTGGTGGGTTTCAACTGCTGACCTTGAGGTTCACAGTCCAATGCTGATCCTACAGTGCCACACCAAGAGTCCAATTGTTGTTTTACGTGCTGTCGAGTTGGATCCAACTCACAGCAACTCTGTATAGGGTTCCCGAGGAGCAGCTGGTGGATTTGAACTGCTGACCTTGTAGTTTGCAGTACAGTGCTGATCCTATAACAGTTAATAGAGAAACTTTGTTGTGAGCAGCCTGTCAATGTTGTTGCATCATTGATGTAGATGGGAACCAGTATTTTGTTGATGAAAGTTTATAGATATAGCATATTTGTAGCAGCAGGTACATTGTGAAGTGCCGGTAGAGGAAAGCATCCCATCTAACAGGAAGATATGGATGTGCTATTGTCTGTCCTTTGTGTGTTTGCTTGCCCAAGCCACAGAGAGAAGCGACCTCTTTAGCCCATTGTACAGTATAAACCAGATCTGTCCAGTGTGTTCTTGTGAAAGCAAGTATGCCACATTCAACCCCTATAGCTGAAGGTTTGTCTCTAGCTGGCCAATAGTAAACATTTAGAAAAAAAAAATTTTTTTTTTTACTTTCTTCTAGGACAAAGAACAAGAACTGGAGCAGCTGACTAAAGAACTGCGGCAAGTCAATCTCCAGCAATTTATCCAGCAGACGGGGACAAAAGTGACCGTGTTGCCAGCCGAGCCCATTGAAGTGGAGGCCTCCCCTGCAGACATTGAAAAGGGTAAGATGTTGATAAATCTTTTTATTGTGTTCCTTTGTTCTCACTGATTCACTTTGAATAAATGGCTTACATTCCGTTACAGTGTTCGCAGCTAATTTGGGGGCCAATTTTAAAACTTCTTGCTCGAAGGAACACCAGTAATACTTAGGTTGTGTGTTTATTTAAGTGAGCTTCTGATGGTGGTGGCGGTTATGTGGTGGCAGTTCTGTGCTGCCGTGGAGTCAGTTCCAACTCATAGTGACCCTGTGCAGGGTATCCGAGGCTGTAAATCTTTATGGGAGCAGAAAGCCTCATCTTTCTCCCACGAAACAGCTGGTAGTTTCAAACTACTGACCTTGAGGTTTGCAGCCCGACTCATAACCACTACACTACCAGAGCTCCTTCAGTGAACTTGTAATCAATCAGCAGATAAACATGATTAGCTTGCACTTGCTTCTTTATGAAATTGTTTCCCAAAGTATAAAGTAATTTCCTAAACTAGATATGAGTCTTTTAATTTGAATTTGGTTTATCTCATTTCTGTTGCTTCTCTTGTCTTTCTTCCTCTCCTAAAAGTCTTTACTATTAATTTGTGCTTAAATCTAAAAGACACTTCCAAATCTCATGTATATATGTGGTATGAGCAGCCAAGAAAAGAAGCAAAATACTCACTGTTATTGATTGAATTGTTCCAAGAAAAATGTGCTGGAATCCTAAACTTCATACCTTTGGATGTAATCTCATTTGGGCATAGAGTTTTCTTTTTATGTTAATGAGGCTATATCAGTGTAGGGTGTATCTTAAACCAGTCACTCTTGAGGTTTTAAAGACGCAGATGGGTGCAGAAGCAAGGAAGCACAAATGGGGAAAGATTGATGTCACCAAGGAACTGAGGATGAGAAGCTGAATGAATCGTGGATTGTCTCCAAAAGTAGACAGAAAGAGCCATTCCTTAGAATTGATGCCTTTCATTTGGATTTCTGGCCCACGCTGAGAGAAAGTAAATTTCCATTCACCATAGTCACCCACTTGTATCTATCTCTGTTATAGTAGCACTAGGAGACTAAGACTCTTACCATTTAAAAATTTATTAACTTTTGGTTCAAATCACCAAAAATTCACTTACCCAGTTGACTTCTATTTGAGAAGGTCAGAGATGGTCTTTTCTTTTAGATTGTTACTACATGCAGCTCTCTGCTTCCGGTTCTCTTAGAGCAGGAAACGTTTTAATGTTTTCATATTGCTTGAATACTCCAAGGTAATGGATTAAACTAGTGACTCTCTTTATTTCCTGTGTAGAGGCACCATTTCAGGCTGGGTCCTTGAAGCGACCTGGTTCATCTCGGCAGCTCCCCAGTAACCTTCGTATTCTACAGAATCCTATCTCATCTGGCTTTAATCCTGAAGGCATATATGTATAACAACATCGTGTGTCTTTGGGAGAGAGACCCAATAAAGGTACCAAGGACAGTAAAAATTTCTTCTTTGATTTGTGCCAATGATGAACAGAGGAGATATTTCACAAGCTACTGTATCATTTTTCTGTCCTAAATTGCATACCACTTGGAGCCATACCCTGTGCACTGATGCTAAAGAACAAAGAGACTGTTTTCATACTTCAACAGTGTTGCCATTCCTGTCCAGCAGCTATATCGCAAGGCCTTCCTTTTTATTTGTAGTGTTTTGAGAGCATTAGGAAAAATGTTATTCTATGTGTATACATAAATAAAGTGACTTAAGAGTGAAGAGAAGTACTCATATGTGACTGGCTTAGTTTAATTTATTCCATGTAATCAATGGATGCGTGAATGTAGGTGTTTTAATATTTTTAGTATGTATCCTGTGGCTTAATTCTTGTCTCATTTTACGTGATTATGACTTTGTGTGCCTCTTGCCAAACTGCATCCATATGTTGCTCCATCCATACAGCTACACACGCGTCATAGGGTGCTCCACCATTGAAAAGAACTCCAAAAGAACCCACTTGCATTTATTTTGTGAATCTGTCCTAGCTGTTACTTAGTTAGAGAAATACTTCAAGGTTAGGTTTTTGTTGTTGTTATTGTTGTTGTTTAATCTTTGCTTTGTGTGATTTCCAAAATATGAATTACCACATTGCCAGAACAGAAATCTTTTCATGAGGCAAATTCTCTGTTTACAATGTTTTTGTGTTTCAAACACTGTTGGACAAAGATGTGATTATTGAGTATCTCTCAAAACAGACATAGGGCTTTTCTGTTAGATGCTGTGTTTTCTATCTGCCCTGCCTTGTCAATTTACTCCTGTGGATCTTCTGAGTATAAATATTGAGGAACCAGATTGGTCTACTTTACGAATGTTACTGTAAGTGACATACCCTTTAAATAACCCACCCTGTATGTGTCTGGTCTATTGGCATTGGCTTAACCACATAGTTGTAAATTTTTCTTGCACATAATTTACCCAAAACATATAAACTGTTGTGATTTTTCCAGTCTGTTAGACAAAGAGAAAGTAGATTGGAGGTAGGTTTTTTTTTTTTTAACAACGAAATAAAGTTAAATTCAGTACCTTTTTTTTTTTTTTTTAAGCCATAAGTATCTTTAAGGGAGTGAGAACAGTAATGACTTCTGCTTACATCATGTAGAAACAAGCATTCACCTATACTTCAGAAGGAAATTGTATGCAATGGTGTTTACAGTTAAACATTTCAAGGTAAATGTTTATTTAAATTTACAACATCCTTGTTGGCCTTTCATCCAAAGAGAAATAGACTTCAGCTTTCTACAATTTGCTGTCCATTAACAACTATGATTTAGTCATGTTTACCCCATCACATGTGACAACTTTATTTTTAAGGGTACCACACAAAACTTCTTCAAATATTAAGATAAACATCTCAAAATAAGATTTTCTTTCCTCATCAGCCAATAATATCAATAGAGAAAAGGTGAATTGTTATATTGAATTTCTTTCTTGCCACAAATTATGTTGTCAGTTAGAGAGAAATAAGGAGCTCTGGTAGCGTAGTGGTTACGAACTGGGCTGCTAACATCAAGGTCAGCAGTTTGAAATTACCTGTTGTTCTGCGGGAGAAAGATGAGGCTTTCTGCTCCTGTAAAGATTTGCAGCCATGGAAACCCTGTGAAGGGTCACTATGAGTCGGAACCGACTCCACAGCACTTAACAACAACAACAACAACAAAGAGAAATAGAATAGGTAATGCCTCCCTCCCACAATTCACAAGATAGTTTTACATTAAATGTGGTGGTACAAAAAGTGAATAAAAGAAAGACAGTGATTCTACGGAATTTTTAACATAAAGGCTTTGAAAAATAAAGATGCTTCTGGTTGGCTGTTGTGCAATTTAGCTTAAATTATTTCTAAGAGCATCACCTAGACGTACGTTAACACAAAACAGGTTATGTTCTTTTCCCAGGTTAAAATAATAAAATAAAATACCTTGACTTTTACAGGACATGAATCTCTATCTATACACACATAATCTTTTTGTTTCAATTCATTAAAGTACCACATGAGTCCAACACCCTTAAATGACTTAAATAAACCCTTAACTCGGATTCACAAGTCATGTCTCGACTAGTATGGTCTAACACCACTTTGTCATTTTTGCATTCCCTCTGATCAGAATTTGGTACAATACAATTAAGACTTGAATCTGAAATTGAAAATATTTTTTTTAATTCTGAGGAAAATACGTTATCTGTCTTATTGACATGGAATAAATAAAAATGGGTTAATATATTAGTGTCATGGTAAGAGGAAATATATTGTGTCTTATGCATGAAAGCAACTTTGGATGTTTTAACACATTTGACTTAGTTTTGGTTTAATGAATGCTGAGAATGCTGCTGTATTTAGGTTTCCTATGAAAAATTTTTAAGAATGGCTATGAAAATATATAAAGCTTATAGAGTACTGAAAGTAATAATGCAAAGTTACCTTTCCTAATCCAGCTAAATGGCAGACCTCAATTAGTTTTTTTGTGTTTTTTGAGTGGTGGGGGGAAGGTTCTTGGAGTTATCAAGTTGACCTTGTCATCATACTATTTTGCAAGTAACTTGAGAAATAAATGATTCCTATCTAAATAACCACAATCTGTATACATTTGCTCTCAACTTATAATAGTTATTTCATATCTACATATATTTTTAAATTGGAAACATTAAAAATTGAAATAATTTGTAGCATTCTTGGCAATAATGATTTACGGATGCCCAATATATGCCTTACTTTTAAAGATCCTATCATATATATTAAGAATCATTTTGTTGTTTAGAAAAATGGAGATCTTATTCACAAAGAAAAACATTTTTATAAATTGATCACATTGTATTTAAATAAAACTATGGCACTGCTACAACATTAACCCTTGTAATTGTGAATTACAAGGATGCCTTGGTGTGTCAAGAAAAACACCATCAGAGAGCGCTTCTCAATACTCGTCTTATTAACCTAATAACTTGAAAGAAAGAAGCGTTTTTCCAACTGCTAGTACCAGCGTAGTATATCACATTGAACCTTTAACAGTATCAATAGAACTTTAAAGCTGCCAAATAATTACCATGGACCTGTTTGCAGGTGATGCTGGTGGTGTGCCATCGGGTCAGTTCTGACTCTTAGTGACTCTCTTTAGGGTTTCCAGGGCTGTAAATCTTTACTGGAGCAGAAAGCCTCATCTTTCTCCCACGGAGCTGCTGGTAAAGCGTAACCACTACGCTACCAGGGCTCCTTAATTACAAATAGAAATACTATTGATTTCCTAGATGGACAGTGTATTTAAATAGGGATGTGATCAATGCATTGAACAGCCATAATTTTGATTGTTATGTTACTTCTAAAAGCACATAGGAATTTTTCATATGTCTTTTTTTTTTTTTTTAATCGGGAGGGAAAGATTCATTTCTCTACAACATCTTGAGATATTTTATTCTATTCCTGATCACTTTTGTCAATTGTGAATATAAATGACTTAGAATAAGCGCCACATCTTTGGACACATTTCAGAGAAGGGAGCAGGCAATGATATACAAAAAATTACATATAAAATTTGCATCTGGGGTAATATTCAGGTCCTAAATACTAAATTGACTATACATTTTAATTATACTGCCAATTGCTTTATTATTATTTGCTACAAGTATTAAAAATATTAAAAGATGAATTTTTTGAACCAAGAAATTATTAGAAATTGTACTTTTAAGTATGAATTTATCCTCAGGGAATGATCCATAGTAGGTCATGTCAAGCTTTTTTTATTCTTATGAGATAAAGTCTGTTTTATAGCGTTTGGTTTTCATCTGATAACACACTGGGAATTTGGTTGTGACACATCATTTGGTATTTATTTAATTCCCTCAGTTATCAGTGGACTAATCACCACTTCCTGAAGTTCAAATTAGTCACAAATTCAAGCTAAACAAGACTGATAAAGTCAATAATGTATGCTGTGAAACATGAACTCTAACAACATTCAAGAACAAATAAGGACTTGCTCCCACAACATAAATAAAATTTGTACCTGCTTTAAAAGAATTTTCTTTGTGAATAAGAGCAAAGCAGATGATAAACTCTTCATTAGAAGCCTTCCAAGTTATAACTGTAATAATAGAGTGAGGAAAGAATATGAAAAAAAGGCAAACCACAATTGACTGCAGGCATACAAATGGTGAGGGCAGATGGGCAGTTCCTGGTGTGCATTACCGCTGAAAAATTGGGCCTTAAGTTTTATGTAAATAACACAGCCGTGTTCACAGCCCTTTTCTACCTAAAGTTACCTTTATTCGTATAGATTGTATTAAAATGTAGTCTATAAGTATCACCTTTCTATCATGTCCAGTTTTTAAGTTGCATGTATATACTGTTTGCTTCCCGTGGTTTAAAGTTGTGGGTGAAGGCCATTGGCTGTATGGAGAAGACAGAGAACACTCACTATTTATTCAGTACTGCTGCTTTACATTTCCAGACTCAGCTTTCCATGCCAGCACAGCAACTGCTTGAAAGCTGCAGGAGCTCGTTTCCAGTGCATTTTATATATTTTTAGAAACCAAATAAATGCAGATGACTATTTAGTATACTAATTATATTAAACCAGCAGAAATATAAAGGCAATAAAGTATATATACATACATATAGATATATATATGGGGGAGGGGAAAGATTAAAAAAAATAGGTTCACTGCCAGACATGGTGTTAGCCCTAAATGCGTTTCTCAATGTGTCTTTCTTTATTGACTTTAGGAGGATTTGAGTTGCTGCAGCTTTAAACAGGAAATTGCCACGTTCACTAATTGTGAACACATAAATATGCTTTTGGTATCGCTTTGCTTATGTACAAATAAAAGTCTGTAATCTGTACTGTATGTAACTATCTTCTTCTTTTGACTTTCATTTCAAAATGTTTGTTTTCTGATTATTATCATGAGCTGTAAAACAAAGGATCAATATCTTATATTCTCCCAAATAAATTCCAGGATTCATTTAGGGCATTGCAATTGTTGGTTTGTTTCTTATGTGTTTAATACTTCAAAATTTGATTTTATTTGCCAAAAAGGAAAGATCTGCATATCAGTGACACAAAAGCATATTTTCTAATTGAATGTTTACTGTTATAACTAAAGAATTAGCTGTTGCTCAAAAGGCAGCTAGCTGTTGCATTTAAGTGAAACATCTTTTTTATTGAAAAAAATTTCAAACAAAGCCCTAGGCATAGCCTCAACCTGCTTAGAGCCCTAACTCCTACCGCCATCACCTCTCAAAAAACGTTACAGAAAAAAAAATTCCTTAATGAATTTCAGTATTCCAGAACTCCTTAAAATCACAAATGAGAGGCGAGAACTAACATTTGACTACCTCCCGAGTGCCAGAACTATATGAACTATTCAGAACATTTACAGCCATCTAAGGAACTTGGCCCAAATCACTACTAAGTAATGACATAGCATTTGAATTTAGACCTTCCTGACCCCCAAAAGCCCTTTCGTGTATTACATAATAAAGTTGCATACGCTTTACAGTGCCCAATTTCTGTATTTTAACATTTTTAAATGTGGTTTTCATTTTTATAGGAATATGTTAGAAGCGAGATCTTAAGTCAAATAGTTACATATATGAATAGTAATATAAAAGCAGAGACAGAGTGATAAAATAATCCTCAGTATGAATTATTCTGTGTCCTACTTTGAAGTACTGTTTGAATTTTAATTTTATATCCTGTCTTTTGGTCATGCTTCGTTAACAGTGGTGGTGCTTTGTTGTAACCTAGTCACCTCCAACTTATATATATAACAGAACAAAATGGTACCTGCTCTTATCACTAGGTATCCTCAAATCAGTTCTGACTCATAACGACCTTATGCACAACAGAACAAAACACTGCCCCGTCTTGCACATAGCTGCTGCCACTGTGAAAATCCATCTTGTTGAAGTCTTCCTCTTTTTTTTCCCAACCTTCCACTTTATCAAGCATGATGTCATTTTCCGGGGAATGGTTCCCCTTATAATATGTCCAAAGTATGAGAGACAAAGTCTGACCATCCTGGCCTCTAAGAAGCATCTGGTTGTACTGCTTCCAACACAGATTTGTTTGTTCTTCTGGCAATCCATGGTAATTTTAATATTTTTCTCTAACATTATAATTCAAATGTATCAGTTCTTCTACTGTCTTCCTTATTCATTGTCCAGTTTTCACATGCATATGAGGTTGTTGACAGTACCATGGCTTGGGTCAGGTGTATCTTACACCTCAAACTGACATTTTTGCTCTTGAACACTTTGAAGAGGTTTTTGCAGCAGATTTGCCTAATCCAATATTTCATTTCTCGACTACTGTTTCCATTAATGTTGGTGGTGGATCCAAACAAAATAAAGTCTGTGATAACTTCAGTCTTTTTCTCCATTTATCTTGACATTATTTATTGGTCCAATGGTGAGGATTTTTTGTTTTCTTTACATTGAAATGCAACCTGTACCCGAGGCTGTGGTCTTTGATCTTCAATAAGTCCATTTTGCTTTCAGCAAGCAAGTTTGTATGATCTGCATATCATAGTTTGTTAATGAGTCTTCCTCCAATCCTGATGCCATGTTTTTCTTCATATAACCCAGCTTCATGAATTATTTGCTCAGCATAAAGAATGAACACATATGATGAAGAACACACCTTTCCTGATTTTAAATCGTTCAGAGTTCCTTTGTCTTGTTTGAACGACGGCCTCTTGGTCTATGTACTGGTTCCTCATGAGCACAGTTAAGTGTTCCAGAATACTCTCTTTGCAGTGTTGTCCATTGCTTGTCATGATCCACACAGTCAAAAGCCTTTGCATAGTCAATAAAGCACAGGTAAACATCTTTCTGGAATTCTATGCTTTCACATACTTCAAAAACTTCATCCACCTGATGTCAGCAGTGGTATCCCTCCTTCTGCATCCTCATCTGAATCATCTTGAACCTCTGACATTTCCCTGTCAATGTACTGTTGCTGTCTTTTTTTATTACCTTCAGCAAAATTCTACTTGCGTGTGATATTAATGATATTATCCAATGGTTTCCACATTCTACTGGGTCATCTCATTTTGGAGTCATCACAAAAATGAATCTTCCAATCAGTTGGCCAGGTATTTGTCTTTCAACTTTCTTGGCATGCCTGCTTTAGCACCATCTTATTAACGGTGAAAAACCACACCCACTGCCATCAAATCAATTCCAACTCATAACAACCTGACAGGACATCACAGAACTGTCCACTAGGATTTCCAAAGCTGTAAAGCTTGATAGGAGCAGACAGCCTCGTCTGAAGCTGCCAGTAGGTTTGAAATATGGATCTTCTGGTTAGCTGCCCAATGCTTAACCCACTGCACGGTAGAAACATGAATTCCTCTATACTCCATATATTTGTGTTTTCTCCTTTAGAAAAAAACCAGTAAAGTCCTACAAAATGGGTGTAAACATGCTTATTCTTTCTCTAAGCATTTAGTGACCCCATATTTTTGGCCAGACACAAATTAATCCTGCTAATGTTGTAATTAATGTGAATTACCTCAAGGAGTCTCATAAAGAAGATGACAACCTCACCACCTCATGGTGAGACAGTTCTGTATAGAACTGAGAAGGAAGGAGTGGTTATGAGAACACTGGCACAATGATTCTAATGGTAATTCAAGAAAGGATAGTGATAGAACCGATGGATGGGGCGGCAGAATGGAAACAAATACATTCACGGGATAGTTTTCAGGGGTAGTGATGAAGTTTTATGTCCCACTGTTAACAGGGGCCCATTGGGGGGTATCAAAGTTGATTCCATAATTTCCAAGTGAGGTAGCTACTAAAGATTAGTTCTGCTTAAGTGGGTAAGCCCCTGGCAAAAACTGGCTCACAGCCTAGCTCTACCTTTGGGAAAGCCACTTAACTCCCCTCATTTTCGGCTTCCTTAACTGTTAAAGAGAGAAAACTGTACTGGACAGTTTCCTATTTTTATCTCTCTGAAGCTTTGGAATATCTTTTCTGGGAATGAAATTCATCAGCATGGGAGGTATCTAGAAGATTGTGAATGTTGTTTTAGACTTATTCTGTTGATATGTTGGTAAAATCTGCAATGAGATTTCCAGAAACTGTTTGAATATGCAGGTCTGAAGTGTGAGAAGGAAAACGAAGCTGAAAATGGGCTTATGACATCCTGCATAGAGCCATGGTTAAAAATGCAGGAGAAAGCAAAAGCAAAAGAAAAAAAAAAAAAAAAAACATTTAAAAATGCAACAGAGGTAAAATCTCTCAGGGAGAAGTATGAATATTTGCTATCCAAAGTGTGGTTGGAGGACCAGCATCCTTGGCATCACCTGGGAGCTAGTGAGAGGTGTAGACCCTCAGATCCCACTCCATACCAACTGAATTAGAATCTGTGAATTTGCCACATGTTTCATATGCACATTTAAGTACAAGTGTTAGTGTAGATAAGGATGAGGGCTGGAGGAACATCTATATTTGTGAAGCTCGCAGACCTAGGTAGACAGACAAACATGAGGCTGTGAATGCTGGGAGTAATGGAGACAGGGTCACAGTCTACACTAGGTGGATAGGACACTCATCTGATACAGAATTTTACTTGGATAACAAGGTGACATAAGGACAAAATTTAACTGATAATGTTTTTTTTTGTTTTTCAGTTTCGAGAGTATTTTGTCTTCTTAGTAATTCTAGGATTACTAGAGAACATTAACATCACTTTTCCCATCTCTACCCTCCCTTCCCAGAAAGGAAAGATCC
The DNA here is from genome assembly GCF_000296735.1 of Chrysochloris asiatica. Classification (NCBI taxonomy): domain Eukaryota; kingdom Metazoa; phylum Chordata; class Mammalia; order Afrosoricida; family Chrysochloridae; genus Chrysochloris; species Chrysochloris asiatica. The sequence goes on from NW_006408616.1 coordinate 6,850,114, forward strand.
TTGTTTTTAGACATCTGGGCTCTGTTTACCTCTTAGGTGGTAAATTGCCTTTTGTATGTGAATCATCTAGGGTGGTTGTTGTTAGGTACCATCGAGTCAGTACCAACTTATAGTGACCCTATGCACAATAGAATGAAACACTGCTCAATCCTGGGCCAGCCTCACTTTTGTTGCCATGCTTTGCCAATCCATCTTGCTGGGTGTCTTCCTCTTTTACTCTGACCCTCCACCCTACCAAACACCCTACCAGTGACTGGTCCCTCCTGACAATATGTCCAAAGTATGAGAGATGAAGTTTGGCCATCTTGGCATCCAAGGAGCACTCTGGCGACACTTCTTCCCAAACGGATCTATTGGTTCTTTTGGCATCCCATGGCACTTTCAATATTTTCCTCCACCACCATAACTCAAAAGCATCAATTCTTTTATGGTCTTCCTTATTCACTGTCCAGTTTTCGCATGCATATGAGGTTATTGAAAATACCATGGCTTGGGTCAGGTGCACCTTAGTCCTCAAGCTGACATCTTTGCTCTTCAATACTTTAAAAAGGTCTTGTGCAGCAGATTTGCCTAATGCAATACATCGTTTGATCTCTTGACTGCTGCTTCTGTGAGTGTTGATAGTTGACCCAAGAAGAATGAAGTCCTTGACAACTTCAATCTTTTCTCCACTGATAAGAATGTTGTTTATTGGTGATGGAAATTTTTTTAGAAGTGTAGACTGTCCTTCAGATAACCTTTGTATTTTAAATGTAACAAGCCAATGCCCACAGAATATTGCCACCTGGAGATGGGATGGCCCAAGATGGAGAGATAGAATGCAGGTTGTGGCTGCAGACACATTTGCACAGTGCTTCTGAGGGGTCAGGGCAGCCCCTACTCTGAGCTTGGCTGGAGTGTGTGTGGTTGTTTGTCCTGGTGCGGGAAGTAGAGCTGCTGGCACAGCCTACTACCTTTGAATGTTTCTAACTTAACTGGAGCTAAGAACTAGCCCCCCTTTTTATCATAAGCCTGTAGTCCTGGCATGGCATTGTATGATAAGCACAAAGTTGGAAGTTCACATCCACCAGCTGCTCCTTGGAAACCCTATACAGAGTCACTATGAGTTGGAACCAATTCTATGGTACTTCACAACAAGTTCTTGAACAACCACTGGTCCGTCAGTTGTACTGTGGTGGCTTGCATGTTGCTGTGATTCTGGAAGATGTTCCACCAGTATCTTAAATTCCAAAAGGATTACCCTTGGTAGAGAGGTTTCAGTGGAGCTCCCAGATTAAGACAGACTAGGAAGAGGGAGAGGCACATTACTTCTGAATGGTAAGCCATGGAAAACCTTATGAGTAGCAGCAGGTTATTGTCAGATACAGTGCCAGAGGGCACTCAAAATATGACTGGAGAAGAGCTGACTCCTCAAAGTAAACTTAACCATTATGATGTGAATGAAGCAAAGCTTTCGGCCCTTCATATGCTAATGGGACACAACTCAAAATAAGAAGAAACAGCTGCAAACATCCATTAACAATTGAAGCATGAACGTATGAAGTATGAATCTAAGAAAATTGAAAGTAATAAAAAATGAAATGGAACATGTAAAGATCAATATCCTAGGCATTACTGAGCTGAATTAAGTGGTATTGGCCATTTTGAATCTGGAACTGCTAGAAATTCAAGACAGATTCAGAAGAGGACATGGAACCAGCAATATAATTTCTGATGGCAGTTGGATTTTGCTTTATTCACTACACAAAGGCTTTTGACTGTGTGGATCTGAACAAAGTATGGAAACATTGAGAAAAATGGGTATTCCAGAATACTTAATTGTGCTTACAAGGAGCACAATTACTAGAGAAGATTAACCAAGAGGTAGTCATTAGAACACAAGAGGTTAGTGAATGGTTTAAAATCAGGAAAGTATGTGTCAAGGTTGTATACTTTCACCATGAATATTCAATCTGTATGCTAAGCAGATAATATGAGAAGCTGTATTATATGAAGAAGAACGTGGAATCAGGATTGGAGGAAAACTCCTTCACAACCTGCAGATATGAAGATGATACAACCTTGCTTTCTGGAAATGAAGAGGACTTAACTACTTAGTGATGAGCCTTCAGTACTGATTGCACTTCAATGTAAAGAAAACAAAAATCCTCACAAGTGAATCGATAAATAGCATCATGATATATGGAGAAAAGATTGAAGTTGTCAAAGACTTTATTATACTTGGATCCACAGTCAAAACTCACTGCAACAACAGTCAAGAAATCAAAGGGCATATTGCATTAGGCAAATTTACTGCAAAGACCTCTTGAAAGTGTTTCAGTCACCTCATATGCATGTGAAAGTTGGACAGTGAATAAGGAAGACCATAGAAGAATCAATGCATTTGAATTGTGGTATTGGAGAAGAACATTAAAAGTACCATGGACGGACTGTCAGAAGAGCAAACGAATCTGTCTTGGTGCATCCAGAATGGTCCTTAGAAGCAAATATGACAAAGGTTCTTCTCTTATACTTTGGAGTGACCAATCCCTGGAGAAGGACATCAAATTTAGTTAAAATGACAGTCAGTAAAAAAGAGGAAGACCCCTAAGGAGATGGATTCACACAATGGTAAAAACAATGGACTCAAATGTACCAACAATTGTGAGGATGGCACAGGAACTTTCATCTGCCTTTGTCTATGCCAAGGCCCCCAAAATGCACAAACACTCAATTTGGAAACATATAAGGCATTTTTATTTCTCCAATTGACTCACATCAGGATCTTCCTTATTAGTAATTCCATCTCTGTAGCAGATACTACAGTTACATAACTTGAATTCAGCCCTTGATCCACCCATGATGGCATGATAACTTCATGAAGTCCCAGTGATACTTGCCTCAATATCTCTTCATTTACCTGTAGCTATATTCCTCGTGGTGTGGCACTGTAGGATCATCAATGGACTGTGAACCACAAGATCAGTGATTTCCACCTATCAGCTTCTCCTAGGAAACCCTATACAGGGTCACTATGAGTTGGAACCAACTTGATGGCAGTTAACAACATCTTTCTAAAAACTTCACTCCATCTGTTGTTTCTGTTTCTCCCCCTCTCTTCCATGCCCACAGCTCCCTTTTCTTTCTTTATTCAAATATTTGTTGCACTTAATATCTCTAATTTAAGATAGTAGAATAACCACATTCATGCCCACATGGAAATTAGTTTAGCTTTCTTTCATCATACTGTAGCATCACACAGGAATCCAAATTCCAACCTGGAAATTGATTTGGCTCTCACCTTCCTACTTCTCCATCACTGTTAGCAGCTCCAAGGGGCAGCGTCATCCCTAGCCACCAGGCTTGTTGTTATTGTTGTTAAGTGCTGTTGAGTTGGATCTGACTCATAGTAACCTGTATAGGGTTTCCAAAGAGCAGCTGATAGGTTTGAACAGCCAACCCTGTGGGTCACTGTTTGGTGCCGATCCTACACCTCCAGGCCAGTGTATATGGCTACCACCTTAGGATTCCATGTGACCCCTTTCACTTCAGGTCAGCTGGCCCCCAAATTTAGGACTGTTCTTTACCACTTAGGGTGACATCCACAGCACAGGAATCGCTCAATGGCCCTCCTCAATTTTTCAGTTTTTACAAAAACCAAGGTGAAAAGGACAATGCAACTTACCCAAAATACTTAAGTTGTTTTAGCCTTTCTGACTGTGATTTCTAAGTCATAAGAACATAGTTTCCAACTATATTGTTGTTGTTGTTATGTGCCGTGTAGTCGGTTCCGACTCATAGCGACCCTGTACAGGGTTTCCGAGGCTGTAAATCTTTACGGGAGCATAAAGCCTCATCTTTCTCCCGCGGAACAGCTGGTAGTTTCGAACTGCAGACCTTGTGGTTCACAGTCCAATTCGTAACCACTACGCTACCAGAGCTCCTTTTTTTCAACTATATTGTTATTGTTGTTGTTAAGTGCCGTCGAGTCAGTTCCGACCCATAGCGACCCTGTACAGGGTTTCCGAGGGTGTAAATCCTTATGGGAGTAGAAAGCCTCATCTTTCTCCCGCGGAGCGGCTGGTAGTTTCGAACCGCTGACCTTAAGGTTCGCAGCCCGATTCGTAACCACTACGCTACCAGAGCTCCTTTTCAACTATATTAGTAGATATTAATAACTAAGGAAAACATTTTATGTAGCTCTTAATTTCTGAGGCAAGGATGCAGTTGAAATAAATGTTTCCTGCAATCTGGAAACTTTACAGATAAAACCCACTCCATATTATGGTATTCCTTGGGGGCCAGGATGGCCAAACTTCATCTCTCATACTTCAGACATACTGTCAGGAGGGACCAGTCTCTGGAGAAGGATATCATGTTTGGTAAGGTGGAGGGTCAGAGAAAAAAGAGGGAGACCTCCAGCAATATGGATTGGCAAAGTGGCAGCATCAATGGGCTCAAGCGTGGCAATTGTGAGGTTGGCCCAGGACCGAGCAGTGTTTCATTCTGTTGTGCATAGGGTCACTATGAGTTGACACCAACTCAATGGCACCTAACAACAACAACAATATTACACTATCGAAGTTCCTAAGAATCTGAAACACAATTTATACTTTTCCTTTGGCTCTTTAGAAGCTCTAATGTATTGCATAATTTCATTTTGATCAGTCCTCCTTACCATATGATTAGTACTCTTTACCATGTGATTGGACTCCTGGTGTGGCCCTGTAGGATAAGCACTGGTCTGGTAACCAAAAGGTCAATGGTTCAAACTCACTAGTGGTTCTTGGAGACCTTATACAGGGTCGTTGTAAGTCAGAATCGACCCAAGGGCACACAGCAACAACATCAGATTAAAAAGAGAAAAATAATGTATCAAGAATACACAAATATATGTAGGTTATCATCAGATAAGTGCCATGGACTGCCAAAAGAACCAATAGATCTATTTTGGAAGAAGTGCAGACAGAGTGCTCCTTGGAGGCCAGGATGGCTAAGCTTCGTCTCTCATACTTTGGACATATTGTCAGGAGGGAACAGTCTCTGGAGAAGGATGTCATGCTGGGTAAGATGGAGGGTCAGAGAAAAAAAGGAAGACCCCCCAATGAAATGGATCCGCCAGGTGGCAGCATTGATGGCATCGAGTGTGGCAGCGGTAGTGAGGTTGGCCCAGGATCAAACATTGTTTCGGTCTGCTGTGCATGGGGTCGCTATGAGTCGGTTCCAACTCAATGGCACCTGACAACAACAACAACAACAACAAAATCATCAGATAAACCCATCCATTATAAAGCATCATCTGGACAGATAAAAAAGCAAAATGAAGCCAAGTGCTGTGGAGTCCATTAAGACTTGGCGCAAGCCTGCCAAACAGAGGTGAGCTTTCCTACAGGATTCCCAAAGCTGGAATCTTTCCAGAAACGGACTGCTACATCTTTCTCCCAGAGTGATTGGTGGGTTTGAACTGCAGACTTTTAGCTTAGGAACCGAGAGCTTTAAGCAGTGTGACACCAAGGCTCCTGGACAGTATGTTCTGTCTACAACTAAGCAGTCAAGGCACAGAGATGCCAGCCTTCCTTCCTTGTGCATTGTAACTTGCGGTAAAAAGGCAGTGGCATTCTAAGAAACACAAATGACAAAAAAACCCTATCATGTCCTTTCTTATCTCATTTAATGTAAAAAATGTTGATATTGATGGAAAGGGAAATCAGTGCCAATCCATAGTTCCCTTTTCCTTTCAGTCCTTCCATATTCGTCAATCAAATCTAGAGTACATTGATTAATGTGCTTGTATCAAGAAGCGAAATAAAAGCAGCTGACGTAGTTTTGCTCAGTTTTTTCTCTATCCTGATAATAATGAAATACATACACTTTAAAAAACAAAACACTGCCATGAGTTCAATTCCTTATAGAGGCTTCATGACTCTGTAAAGGGTTTCGGAGAATGTGAATCTTTACGGAAGCAGACTGCCTAATCTTTTTTGCCAGGATCGGCTGGTGAGCTCGAACTGATGACTTTGTGGCTAGCAGCCCAATACCTAAACCAGTGTCACCAGGGCTCCATATATATATGTGTGTGTGTGTTGTTGTTGTTGTTGTTGTTGTTAAGTGTTGTCGAGTCTGTTCCGACCCACAGCGACCCTGTATAGGGTTTCCAAAGAGCGACTGGTAAGCTTGAACCACTGACCTCGCTGTTCAAACGGCTTTGCAATCTGGCGCATTAACCCACAGCACCACACCAGGACTCCATATTATATGCGTGGTGGTGGTGGTTACATGCCGTGGAGTCGGTTCTGAGGCTGTAAATCTTTACGGGAACAGAAAGTCTTATCCTTCTCCTGCGGAACAGCTGGTAGTTTCAAACTCCATATATATATAAACTATAAAATATGAATTGCATAAATTAGGTAATTCCACAATATGAATTATATTGGCATTTGATACAAAATATATTGGTTCCTATATATGCACTTAAAACTGGCATGTTGTTGTTATATGTTGTCAAGTGGGTTCTGACTCATAACCGCCGACTTCATGGTTCAAACTGACCTTGTGGCCTAGTGCTTCATCCGCAGTGCTTCATCAAATCTGCATAGTACAATATGAAGACGAATCATAAAATTCATACTAATAATCTAAAATTTTCATTTTACTTAAATGACATTAAATAGCAAGAAACACACACACACACAATAAGAGAGAATTCAGATCCTGAAGAATTTAGATCACCACCATTAGGGGTAACAAGTCATCTTGAAAACACTGGATGGGGCACTTTGACTTAGGAAGGAGAATGACATCACATTTAAATGTGGAAAGGTCACTTCGGGTGTAATTTGGAGGAAGACTTGGTTAAGCACAGGACAGAAGTCAAGAGACAATTCGGAGATAACACCCAGGAGAAGGTGTGAGCTGGCACGTGTGAAAATAAACTAACCGTTCTAATGAACTCTAATGTTAACTATAATTATTGTTTTACAATGATGTTTGTATGTCAGACTCTGGAAAAAGTAGTCATACTGCTTTTAATTTGAGATTAAAAAATGAATAAGATATCATTAAAATTTGGAATAAAAAATGAGTGAAATATAAAAAATATAAAAAAAGAGATCATGAAAGAAAGGAAAAAAGATATTTTAGTACAATTAATAACACTTTTAGTTTTTGAACAACTGGTTCCATGTTTTCCTTTAGCACTGAGCCCTACAAATTATATATATAGCTCGTCCTGAATTTTCACAGGGGTAGGAAAAGCAAGGGGAAAAAACAAACTTGTAGCGATGATGTTGTTAAGCGCCGTCAAGTAGCAATGATAGACAAATATTAAAACAACCATTTCTGCAAGCACTTATAAAAAGTATTTTAGCCATTACTTCTGAAAGAAAATATATATTTAAAATCCATTAATTATCTGCATCTTTTAAATAATTCACCTAATTTACACGTTATTTCGCTTGAATTTGGCAGTGGAGTTCACAGGTTATATCAAGAAACAAATGTCTGCAGTAACATCTTCTTTCACAAGGGGGCAGCAGCTACTATAGGTCAATCTTGCAGGGCTCCAAAGCAGTAGAATTCCGGTGAACTGTTACTTGGAGGGAGTCCTGGTGTGGCGCTGCAGGTTTATGAGTTTCTCTGCAAGGTCGGTTAAAAGGAAAGGTCGGGCAGTTCAAGCTCACCAGCTGCTCCTCCAAAATCCTCTCTGAGGGAAAGAGATAACTCATTACCGAGAAGTTTGTTTTTTATCTTTATATTCATTTACTGTGCTTCATTGTTTTTAAAAGTGGATAGGCCAATTATTCCAATGACTTAAAAGTGTTTCTCTGCCAAAAATGAAGTATCAGTGAACATATTTTATCTGCTTATACTCGAGGCCTCATTTCTAAAATGATAAAGTAACATAGTTTCAAAAATATTTTTGAACTTGGCTTCTCTGTACTGTCTTTTAGCAATCAGTAATTTTTAACTTCCATGGATTTGATGCAAATCAACAACTCATTTCTCTGAGGCCACTAAGTGGCTTATATAGTCAGAACAATTTTATAATTCATGAAAAGTATGCAGATTTTACAAATTAACGGATTAGTAAACTGTTCTAAAATCCACAGTCGGCCACTCAACTTTACTTGAATAATTTGGTGAGCAGGAACAAAAATCTAGAAGTGTAAATTTTTAAAAGAAATAATCAGTAAATGCACTGGTTATGTGCCGTCAAGTCGGTTCTGACTCATAGCAACCCTGTATAGGGTTTCCAAGGTGCAGCTGGTGGATCTGAAATGCCAACATTTCAGTTAGAAGTTCCTTGCTTAGCCCACAGCTCCACACACAGAGCCTAATTTCTAACAATGGTGTTAATCAGTTAGTACCATTGAGTCGATTCCGACCCATAGTGACCCTGTATAGGGTTTTCAAGGAGTAGCTGGTGAGTTTGAGCCATCGACCTTGCAGTTCAAACGACTTTGCCATCTGACACATTAGCCCACAGCGCCACACCAGGATCCCATTTGTAAAGATTGTTGTTGTTATGTGCCGTGGAGTCGGTGGTTCTGACTCATAGCGACCGTGTACAGAGTTTCCGAGGCTGTAAATCTTTACGGGAGCAGAAAGATAGGGATCGTTAAAATGCCCAGTGGGGAGCATTTTGAAAATTTGCAAGTGTGTTTTGGTGCCCCCAGAAACACTACTTCCATTAAAGCAGGAGAAAGATGTGGCAGTTTATTTCCGTAAGTAGGGATTTGTTGCTAAGTGCCAGGGAGTCCGTTCTGACTCGTAGCGCCCTGTATAAGATTTACCAGGAGTGACTGGTAGGTTTGTACCACTGACCTTGTGGTCAGCTACTAAGTGCTCATCCTACAGCACCACACCACAGCCTTGGACATCCTATCGGACAGTTCTACTCTGTCCTACAGGATCGTCATGTCAGAATCAACTGGACACCAATGTTTTTATATGTTTTTAGTTTTGTTTTAGTTTAGGTTATTTACTTCCATTTAATATTATGAGGAAGTTAGGAATGCTAAATGTAAACAATACTGAGGTCAGCTCCAAACATGGAAGATTATTACCCCTGTCTCTCACAACTTTCAAATGTCCCACCTTGAATGCATAGGTAAAAAAATCTTTGTATATGCTTTTGAGCCTAGAACCTAACCCTACTTTCCATATAAACTCACATTATTTCAGCATAGTTTTAATAAGATGAAGAGTTACAACAATACAACTACCAGGTGAATTGAAGGAAGACTGTACTTTGTTTCATTCAGAGCTGTACAGAGAGTTGCTAACCATCTTTAACCTGACTGGACAGTCAAATGCATTGCTTAGCATTTCAATGCTCTGGTGTGTAAGACACACAACAATTCTAATGTAGTTAAGAGTGTCTGTCAACTCAGAAATCCTAGAATTTCCTATATTCAGTTTTTCTAGTTATAAGCATGAAGACCTGTATAGATTTTAGATACTGGAGTTTGTTACTCAACAATAGAGTGAGGTTCCTGATGAAATTTTGAATTACCTCATTAGCAAACCAACTTCCTGACACGTGGTTATTGACTCTGACCACAGTGAACTCAAGTAATCATGATCTTCTGAGCCAGGAAAAGAAAATGCACGTGAGAACTGATTAGGTGGCAAGATACAGAGAAAACTAGTTTTACAGCCTTTCAGGTAAACAAGTGAGTGGTGGCTACAGGCTGGTCACATTGTCTGGGGCCACTGTATTTCATAGGTGGCCCATCGCGGTAGAATACAGCATGCTCCTGAGAGTTTTACAGCTCTATGACCTGAGAAAGGACTTGATATGATTGTAGTATATGAGCCTATTATGCCAAATGGAAGCTTCACCTGTTGTTGAGGAAACAGGTATAAACAACTTGCTTAAGGTCAAAAGGCTAAAAGGAGAGGCTGACCAGGCTAGGTGACGTCTGATCTTGTGTTCTTAACTTCTACGAGCTACTGCTTCCTAGGAATCCATTGCAGCTAACATTTGCAATACAATTTAGCATCCTTAAAGCTCTGAATGGTAGACCTCAGAGCTCACCATTTCCACTGTACAAATAAACAGACAAAAAGAAGGATAAATGATTCTCAATTAGGTGGTAGAGTCTTGGTTCGAACCCCAGGCCTTCTGAATCGTAGAATTTGAATTTGTTATTTTGTTGTGAGGTGCCATCGAGTAGCTTCTGTCTGACTCATAGTAACCCTATGTACAACAGAATGAGACTTCTCGTAGCCTTGCACCATCCTAACAGTGGCTGTTAGGTTTGGGCCCATTGTGGCTGCCACTGGGCCCATCTATCTTGCTGGGGCTCTTCCTCTTTTTTGCTGACCCTTCACTTTTCCAAGAGTGATGTCCTTTGCCTGGAACTGGTCCTTCCTGATAGTATGAGAGACCAAGGCTTTGTATTAGGAATCTTCAAACAGAAAGGGGTGAGTTGTACTGAGCACTCATATTAGAAGACAGCGCTCTGAGGTCAGGGCCTTACACTAATTCTGTCTTTGCTTAGGAGCCCTAGTGTCACAGAGCTTAAAACTCTGGGTTCCTAACCTAGAGGTCTGCAGTTCAAACCCACCAACCACTCTGGGAGAAAGATGTAGCAGTCTGCTTCTGGAAAGATTCCAACCTTGGAGACCCTATAGGGCAGTTCTACTGTGTCCGACAGGCTTGCTGTGAGTCTTAATTGATTCTACAGCACTCGGCTTCTTTTTGTTTTTTCATCTGTCCAGATGATGCTTTTATAATGGACGGGATTATCCGATAATAACCTACTTATATTTGTGTATTCTCGATACATTACTTTTCTCTTTTTAATCTGATGTTGTTGCTGCGTGCCCTTGAGTCTATTCCAACTTGACCCTGTATAGGGTCTCCAAGAGCAGCTGGGGAATTTGAACTGTCAACGTTTCGGTTACCAGACCAGTGCTTATCCTACAGTGTCACATGTAGCATTTGTATAATTTGAATGTCGTCTTTATTGACGGTGACTACTGAAGAGACCACATTGTATTCAAGCAACATCCTTAAAGTAGCCTATCAAGGGAGTCTCTGGACAGTGTAAACAGTGAAGGTTTTCACCTGCTAACAGAAAATTTGGAGATTTGAGTTTACTCAGAGGCATCTCAGAAGAAAGGCATGACTATCTACTTCTAAGAACTCAACTACTGAAAATCTTATGGAACATAGTTCTACTCTGACACACATGGGGCCGACATGAGTCGGAATTGATGTGAGGGCAACTGGTTTAACATGTCGAGAGTACTCTGTTCCACATGGAAATTCTCCCAGGGTTCATAATCCCCACATACACACTGCCCTGGAGTCTATTCTGTCTCGTAGTCTGAATTCTGATGTGGTAGGACAGAGTTGAACTGCTCCCTAAAGTTTCTGAGATGAATCTTTGCAGGAACAGACATCCTCATCTTTCTTCTGTAGAGAAGCTGGTGGGTTCAAATGCTGACCTTGCAGTTAGGAGCCCAATGAGGAACCTGCAGCACCAGCCAGGCTCCTTTCAGGGTTAATAGACAAATACACTCTGTCCAAAATGCCAAGGGCCCAGACTAATGACAGCAGGGGATAAGAATACTCTATTTCTCTGGAAGACGAATATCTCAGAATCTGGGGAGAAGTCTCATTTGCAGACTCACTTCACTACCTGCATTATGGGTTCAGAAGGTCAGGATGATGGGAGAGTGGTTGAATCAGTAGGAGATTGTATAGTGTGAGAAAGGAAATAACCCACCCTGATCTCTGTCAAAGTTTACTCCTCTGAGCTGGTCTTGAGACACTGAGTCGCCTGGTCTGGTGTCACTAGGAAGCTTTCTGAGCTCCACAGATCTCTGCAACCATCAGGCAGCACAGCTACTAAAGAAACGAAAGACTTCCTGGAATCAGTCACCCCACATTCATTTCAACACACACACACTGTCTTGGTTACTTTAATTAGCCTATTTTTCTTTCAGTTGTAAAACTTGATAAAATGTTTTATCAATGTATTTCTTTAGGCTCACTTATGAAGTTTATATAATTTTCTCTAGCTAATGTATCATTAATGCATAAAAAAAATCTCATTAGATAAAACTCCCTCAAAACTATTTTTGACGCACAATGTAAAAAGAAACACAATGCTTTTCACAATTCATAATCAATTGTCAACACCACCAAATTTTATCCATTTCTAATAATGGAGATGTAAACAAATTTAGAAGGGCCACATATTTTACAAGCAGATGAGTGGATGGAGGAACTAATTGCTAAATATATATATATATACACATACATATATTTATTTACTGAATGTCAGACATTATGCTAAGTACTGGGCAGACCTAGATTAATAATTAACCAGTACCCAATAACCCACTCTCTACATCAACATAATTTCATAAACAGGAACAAGGTATTTAAGAACATCAGAAGTATTCCAAAGGGGACTTTGGGAGCCATTCATGATAGAAATTAGATGTTATTTTTGTTCTATTCTGATTCAGTTACTTTGCTGTCATATGAGTTGTTGTTAGTTGTTAAGTGCGTGGAGTCAGTTCTGACTCATAGCAACTCTGTATAGGGTTTTTTAGGAAATGCTAGGATCTGCTGCTGGGTTAGAACCACCAACCTTGTGGTTAACAGTCCAGTGCTGATCCTCCAGAACCACACCAGAACTCCTATTCTCCTGCCCTGGAGAGGAAACAAAGCACTCACAGCAGACACTGTTAATGCTAAACAAGTTACATCCAGTTTGCCTTAAACCTACAACAAAACAGAAGCAAACCCATTTCAGACAGGCTGCTTGATAACAGTGCTTTGGAACTTGGCAGTCATAAAGCTAAACAGCTCGCCTTTACCTCTGTCAATCATATTCCCCACCAGTCAGGAAGACACAAATGTCGGGGCTAAGTATTAAAAACTCCATTTTGGGAGTTTTTTGGAGTCTTTGTGAGCTGTTACTAAATGCTATGAGGAAAACATCAGGCTTCTTACCACAACCAACTTTCTAAGAAAGGAATCTTAATCACTGAGGGGGCACATTCCAGAGAGATTTTGCTGGTTACAAAGAAATTTAGCCACAGTAAGGAGCTCTGGTAGTGTAGTGGTTACGAATCGGGCTGCAAACCTTAAGGTCAGCTGTTCGAAACTGCCAACCGCTCCGCGGGAGAAAGATGAGGCTTTCTATTCCCGTAAAGATTTACACCCTCGGAAACCCTGTACAGGGTTGCTATGGGTCAAAACCGACTCGACGGCACTTAACAACAACAACAACCCTTCAAATTGGCTTGTAACATGCTAGAGACAGGGCAAGTCTACCTGTTCCAGGACCCTGGCTGGGCACTCTGGGATTATTGGTGCAGTAGACAGTGAGGGTGTTCCTAAACTATCACTCAATGGACTCTCTGAATGGTGTTGGGTTGAGGGGACAATGGCAGAACATCTAATTTTCAAATCAGAGGTGATTATCTTTATCTAGATTTCCAGAATTCCCCAATGAAGAGGGTAAACCCTCCTAATCTGATGTCATCTCCAACTAACCCCTGCCTTGGTCACACTATACCAGCCACACTGACCTCCTTACTACTCTATGAACATGCGACACGTGCTTTTTATTGAGGGCCTTTGTGCTTCCTGTTTTCTGTGACTGAAACACTCTTTCCCCCAGATTTCCTCATGGCTCCCTCTTGCACCTCCTTCAAGTCTTTGCTGAAATTGCCCCCACTTAATGAGGTCTACTGCTTTAGTTTTTTATTGCTGCCATAACAAATCACCACAAACTTGGTGGCTTAAAATAAATTCGTTATCTTACTTCTCTCTACGTCAGAAGTTGATGTGGTTCACAACAAATTAAAATGAATATCAAGGTGCTGATAGTTTGTATTTCTTTCTTGAGATTTGAGGGGAGAATCCACTTCCTACTCACTCAAGTTAACTTGGTTCCTTGTGGTTGTGAGACTGATGACCCTGTTCCCTGGCTGACTGTCAGCTGAGGGCTATACACACCTTCTAGAATCTACTTGCATTCGTTAGCTTGTGGCCTCCTTCCTCCATTTCCAAAGTCAGCAAAGTCAGGTTTGAGTCCCTCTCGTACTTCAAATCTTTCCTTCTTGTACTTCACATATTTCCTTCTCTTCCTCCTTCTCATCTCTCTGACTGCATCAGAAAAGATTTTATACTTTCAAGATTCACATTACTTGAGTGCACATATCTGAGTAATCCAGGAGAGTCTCCCTTTCTCATATCTGCAAAGTTTCTTTTGCAACATGAGGTAACATATTTGTAAATTCTAGGGATTAGCATGTGGGCATCTTCGGTGGCCATTGTTATTGTTGTGAGGTGCCATCAAGTTGGTACCTACTCATAGCAAC
>NW_006408616.1:6865794-6896411 GCF_000296735.1 Chrysochloris asiatica
CAGATAGTTGTCTTCCAAATTTCTTGGCAGAGTTGAGTGAGTGCCTCCTGTGCCACCTCACTTTCTGGAAAGCTTTCCATTTTTAATCTATCAATTCTGATGCCTTCTCCTTTGTCAATTCCTTCAATGCACCTTGGACTTCTTCTTTCAGTATCATTGGCTCTTGATCATATGCTACTTCTTAAAACGGCTGAACATCCACCATTTCCTTTTGATACAGTGACTCTGTGTATTCCTTCCATCTTCTTTTGATGCTTCTGCTTCATTCAATAATTTGCCCAGAGAATCCTTCAATAACAAAAGTAGAGGCTTGAATTTTTTCTTCAGTTCCCTGGTGGCCATTAAACACAGTAAAAATCATGACTATAAATTCAGTACAATTTCCCTGTAGAAAACAACCAGTTCTGTTTAAAAACCTAATTTGGGAAAAATTTCAGCCTTGTGTACCCTCTCCTAGGCCCAATTTGTAATGTAATATGTATTTCAAAGTATTAAATGTGTCAGTGATCATCTTTCCCACATCCAAGTCTCTTCTAAGGAAATCCCCTGAACTCAGCAGTTGGTGAGTAGGGGAGCCATACTTTGTCCCCTTGGCTATTGGCCACAGCTAATTGGACTAAAGAAGGCAATCTACTCAAGGACTACCAATCCAAGGATCCTTTGACCAGAGCAAATAAATCTAAGAGTAATAAATAGACAATGATACTATAATAACTCATATTTTTGAGCATTTGTTGTTTTGTGCCAGACTTGTAGATAGCTTCTACTGGTCTCTACTGTGTGATAGTCTGTCTGTACAGCTTGCCCTAAAACTAATGCATGCATATTTTTCACTAGTCACAATTGTTATTGTTTTTTTAAGTACTTCTGAGTTGGTTCTGACTCATAGCCACCCTGTATAGGGTTTCTGAAGAGTAGCTGGTGATTTTGAACTGCCAACCTTGTGGTTCGCAGTCCAGTGCTGATCATACAGAGCCACACTGCATGACACTCTGACTTGTTGTTGTTTTTGTTAAGTGTCATCGAGTCAGTTCCAACCCATGGCGACCCTGTATAGGCTTTCCGAGGAGCAGCTGGTGAGCTTGAACCACCAACATTGAAGTTTAAACGGCTTTGCTGTCTGGCGCATTAACCCACAGCGCCACACCAGGACTCCAGCACTCTGGCGCCTACAAATTAAACCTGACAGTTGTACTATTGCCACCCGTATCACACACAAAAAATAATTCTTGTTGTTGGTAAGCGCCATCTAGTCAGTTCTGACTCACCTTGACCCTGTATAGGCTTTCCAAGGAGCAGATGGTGGGTTTGAACCATCAACCTTGCAGCTATCAGTTGAGTGCTTCCCTTACAGCACCACACTAGGACTACTAAAGAAGCCAATTATAAATTTTTAAATGAAAAAGTCCTTCTTTCTTTTCAAATGACTTTGATATTCAATAAATAGTACCTAACAGAGTCCTGGTGTGGAGCTGTGGGATAGACTGCAAGATCAGTTTGAACCTCAGGGTTGGTGGTTCAAACTCACCAGCCGCTACTTGCCCTAGGCAGGTTCACCACAAGTCAGAGTCAACTCGAAGGCACTTAACAACAACAACTACAAAATTTGCCGAAAGTGTTATTCACATTTTATCTGTGAGATCCATTCAACATTGGCCCTTTTGTTAAATCAGTACCACATAGCATGGGAGGTTTAGGAGTAGAATTTGCCCACTTTCCATGTAGAAGACCCAAGTTTGATTCCTGGTGAGTACACTGCATGCTCAAATCACTCAGTCAGTCAAGGCTTGCATACTGCTGAGATGCCGAACAAGCTTCAGTGGAGCTTTCAGAGACTAGGAAGACAGGCCTAGCAACCTCCTTTTGAAACTTTCCAATAAAGAGCTCTATGGATCACCCAGTACCAGGCAACACTTTGTTCCATTATGTATGGGGTCACCATGAGTAAGAAGCCCACTCTACAGCAGCGAACAAGCATACAAAATTGAAAACCCAGTGCGTTATAAAAAATGTCATGCATTTCTTTGCATTATATAATCAGAATAAAATGAAGAGGTAATCCTACATTTAGTAAAAAGTTTCTCTGGATTATAAAATTAGAGTAAAATTGATAAATATATATCATCATCATCATCATTTTTCTAGAGATAGACCCTACTTATCTATATAGATATGAAATAAAATGGTTTATATGTACTCAATCTGAAAAAGATTTGAATACTTAAAGATGTCCATTAGTTCTTAACTGCAGGCGGGGATAAGTGAGGGGTGTTAGAAACCCGAGGGGATGAATTTCTCCTGAGAACATATAGTCAGGGCAGCATGCCACTTTGGGGGCTTTATGGACTTCAGGAAGCTTGTTAGGTTCAGCCCGTAAACGTTTGATGTTCACAGATTATTTTTATCATTTCACAAAGGTTCAGTGGCTGTGGTGATTTTATATTTTGCTAAGATACAAATTCAGATTAGACTTGAACTAAACTGAAAGATTCTGAGCCACTCAGCTAGTGGGTGAATGAGGAAGCCGGGTGTCCCAAACTCAGCTTATCTCTGCTGGCATCATTTCGTTTTTGAAATTTTTTACATTTCCAGAAAAGTTGCAAATGTAGTTCAGAGTGTCCACAGCCACCATCCATCCTGCCTACTCCAATGTTAACATCTTACATAGCCATGATACATTTACCAAAACAAAGAAATTAATATTGGTATAGTTCTATTCATCATACTACAGACTTTTCAGATTGCACCAGGTTTTTCATTGATGTGCTTTTTCTGTTCCAACATTCAGTCCAGAATACCAATGATACTGACCTTAGTCACTGTTGTAAATTAAATGGTGTGCCCCTCCCCTTCTAAAACATACATGTTGGAATCCTATACCCATATCCTGTGAGAAAATAAATGTCTTTTTTTTTAAAGCCACTTACCGTTGGTACTGGCCACACTAAGTAACCAAGACAGTCAGTCTGACTCTGTAGCATTCTCAATTCCTGTCAGTCTTTACGTGTGTTTCATATCCTTGACACTTTTGAAGTCTTTTTGTAAACGGTCTCTCCATCTGGAATGGCCTGATGTTTTTCATGATTAGACTCGGGTTACAAATCAGGAGGAGAGTACCACCGAGGTGAAGTGCCCTTCTCATCACATCATGTGTGTGACTTATCTACCACAGGTAAGGCTAATGTTTCTTCTGTGATTACTTGGTTATGTATTACCTGCCAGCTTTGTCCACTGTGAAATTGTTGTTGTTTTGTTTTTTCCTCTCCATACTTTAACCCTTGGAAGTAAATTATTAAATCCAATTCAAACTCAAAGTTTTGCTAACTTTTGGGGTTTGGAAAAAATTCCAAATTTACAGAAAAGCTGCAAAAATAGTAAAATGAACTCTTGTACACATTCGTCTAGCTTCACCACGATATTTGCTTTAATAACTTCTCTCTCTTGCTCCCTCTACAAATATGTGTGTGTGCGCATGTATTGTTGCTATTCAGATTGTTTATACTTTGAGCCATTTGAAAGCAAATTGCTAACATCATAACTCTTTCTCTCTCCCAAATACTTCTCTGCACAAACAAGCAGTTATTATATAATTATAATACAATTATCAATTTTAGAAAATATAACATTAATACTATCATCAAATATATGGAGTCCTGATGTGACACTGCAGGATAAGCACTGGATTGTTAACCACAAAGTCAACAGTTCAAACCTACCAGCTGCTCCTTGGGAACTATACAGGGTCACTATGAGTGAGAACTGACTCCACAGCACTTAACAACAATCATCAAATACATAGCCCAGGACATCTACTTTGGGCTATGATAAAGTATCTTGTACCATATAATCCCCTTGCCTTAACCATTAAACTGGACAAAATATCTAAGGCAAGCAGAAGCGTATGTATGGAAAATAGTGCCTCTGCCAATTAGTTTTAACTTGCTGAATGATCTGTCACAGTTGACAATGGAAATGTACCAATGAATAGAATCTGCTCATTGACACCGCCCCACATTTCGAGTGGTGTCCAGAGCACGTGCCATACTTGCCATACCAGAGATATGCCACAGAAGACAAGTGTTTCTGTAGAAGGGGGAGCAATACACCCTAGAATGGGCAACTGTAGAAGCAGACAATACACCCTAGAATGGGCAACTACAGACTGCAATCCCTGAAGACCAGGAACAGAAGACATGGGTTAGCCAGTGCTACCACGGCTCCTTTAAAGGGATGTTGTTGTCTTTGCTGTTGTTGTTAAGTGCTGTTGAGATGATTCTGACTCATAGCAACCTGTATAGGGTTTCCAAGGAACAGCTGGTGGGTTTGAACTGCCAACCTTGTGGTTTTCAGTCCAGTGTTGATCTTTCAGCACCACACCAGTAATCCTTAAAGGGACAGTAAGGCAAAATTTTAAATCAGGAGAAGTATGTTGTTGTTGTTGTTGTTGTTAGTTGGTTCTGATGCAGAGCCACCTTATGCACAACAGAAGGAAACACTGCCAGGTCCTGAGCCAACCTGACGATTGTTGCTATGCTTGAGCCCATTGCTGCTGCCACTGTGCCAATCCATCTCGTTGGGAGTCTCCCTCTTGTTCACCGACCCTCCATTTCTCCATGGACTGATCCCTCCTGATAAAATGTCCGAAGTCTGGCCATCTTGACTTCTAAGGAACTTCTAAAGAGTACCCACGGTATTTCCAATATTCTCCTCCAACACCATAACTCAAATGTATCAATTCTTTTTTGGTCTTCCTTATTCATTGCTCAACTTTCACATGCATATGAGACTACTGAAAATACCACGACTTGGTTCAGGTGTACCTTAGTCCTCAAACTGACATCTTTGCTCTTGAACCCTTTAAAGTGTTTTTTTTTGCAGAAGATTTGTCTAATACAATATGTCATTGGATTTCTTGACTGCAGCTTCCATGAGTGTTGATGGTAGATCCAAGCAAAATGAAGTCTTTGACAACTTCAATCTTTTCTCCATTTATTGTGATTTTTTTTATTAGTCCAGTGGTGAGAATTTTTGTTTTCTTTAAATTATAATGATAAAAACTCATGAAACAGATATAATGGGGACTATAAAATAAGCTGAATTAAGATAGTTATTGTTATTAAGTACTATTGAGTTAGTTCCAACACTATATAAGATTTCCAAGGAATGATTGGTAAGTTTGAACCTCTGACCTTGTGGTCTAATGCTTATTGTACAATGCCACACCAGGACTCCAAGTTAAAATTAGAGTAATAAAATAACATTTCCAAAGAAATCTAGAAGCTTAAATTCACTTATGCTAAAATGAAAATAAAATGAAGTCAGCTATGGAATAATTTTAAAGAGATGAAATTCAAAATAAGTAAAGATTGAAAGACAACAGGGTAATAAAGGAAGATAAAATAGCATATGAGTTACTGTTTAAAACATGAGGGTAGGATTAGAGATAAATATAGTAAATTGATTTATATATTAAAAAATATATTATCCAGATATATTTTTAAGTTTAAAAGATAGAAGAAAAAGGAGAAAAATGTCTTGAAATATATAAGGAATAAGAGGACTTGGCGCTAATCTGTCTTTCCCCAAGCGACAATCTTCTATTGGCATGGCGGTGGATGTCTTCAATGTGGAAACCCAGGAGCAAAGGGTAATGTGACACCTTGGCCTTGAAACTTCCCCACTTGCTCCTCTCAGAAATACCAGAGGCCGGCCTCCCCAGCAGTCACCAGAGAAGACAGACAGGAGGTATTAATACAGCAAACTCACTCACAGCTGGATGGCACCAGTCTGACCCAAGAGAAACTCCCTGGCCTGCCAACTACATTCCCTCCGGGATTACCGCTCCAAATTTAGCCCACACTCAGATTCAGGGGAAATTACTCTAGCTAGATCAATAACCTATGCAGCGTCAGGTTTCAGCAGTTTATTTGTGTCTTTAGAAAATGTTCTAAGGACTATGACACAGCTCCCAGAATAATGAAAGAAAACCATTTATTCAATAAATAGGAGTCCTGGTGAGGCACTGTAGGATAAGCACTAGACTGCTGACCACAAGGTCAGTGGTTCAGACCCACCTGCCACTCTTTGGAGTTGGAAACAACACAATGGTGCTTAACAACAACATTCAATAAATATTTGCTGGGCATCGTCTCTGTTTCAGGCAGTGTACTTGATTTAGGGATATAATGATGGCTAAACAGAAATCATCCCTTAACAGGGATCCAGACTCAGCCCAGGAGAAGAATGTTGTTGTTGTTGTTAAGTGCTATCAAATCGGTTCTGACTCATAGCGGCCCTGTTATATGGTTTCTGAAGAGCAACTAGTAGGTCTGAATTCCCAACCTTGCAGTTAGCAGTCCAGTGCTTAACCTACAGCGCCACACCAGGACTCCATGAAAATAATTATTGTTGTTGTCAAGTGTGGTAGAGTCGGTTCCCGCTTATAGCGACCCTGTATAGTGTTTCCAAGGAGCAGTTGGAGTTTTAAACAGATAGTTTTAATATATTAAACCTAAAATGCAAACCAGTTACCTTCAAATCAATTCCAACTCCTGGTGACCCCGTGTGTGTCAGAGTAGAAAAGTCTGCTCCACAGGTTTTTTTAAAATCTAATTCTTTCAGAAGTAGATAGCCAGATCGCAACCTCCAATCTTTCAACCCTTGATGCCACCAAAGGCACAAATGGCAGAGTCTGAACATGAGAAGGAGCCCCTTCCCCTTGACACTATAGGAAGGGAAGTGGAGGGTTTGAGAGTCATAAAGATTGTGCTTGATGAGCTGAATCACCTTGGTGAAGTGGACTTTTTTGCTGAGTGAGGAGTCTGGAGATAAGCAGAGGTCTGAGGTAAGGGGAGACAGAGGTCTGAGAGGGTCAGTGAAGGAAACCTGAGAGGGAGTTAAGAACAAGTAAACAGTCTGACAGACAGCAGCAAGGGCCAAGCGGAGGTTAGAGGTGGTGCCAACCAGTGTGGTTGCAGCATTCAATGGCACCCAGGTGTAGGAGCCAACTGCAAACAGTTCATTATAATGCAATCTGATGAGTCCAAAGGCAACAGGATAGATTAGTAAGTAGGAATGTATGTTTGTTCTCATTGCAATTTTTTCCCCCTCCATCCATTTCCAAGAATGAGTTTGAGGCTACTTGCCTCAAAGGAGTTTGCAATGGAATGTTTGAAGATGACATCTCTCTGGGCCTTTTAATTTTTGTCCTTAAGGTCTTAAAATGGCCTCTTTCAGGCCAAATAAATGCATTTACAGATATGTTTCATTTATTAATGAAGAGTGTTTTGAAGTTTGTGAAAACAGTTGTTAACACTTTAAAAGTTGAAAATCTCACATAAAGTCTATATTTTGGCTTCTCCTGGAAAACTCAGATGATCTGGCAATACCGGACCCTTACCTAGATATAACTGGATGGCGCTGACTACTGAATATTCCTTTTGAAAGGTGCATAAACTCCGTGGGTTAATGTGCTGGACTGCAAAGTCGGTTTGAGCCTCAGGGTCGCCAGTTCAAGCTCACCAGTCACTCAATGAGGTGATGACACTTAACAACAACAACAACAACGTCCAGTCCTGGTGTGGTGCTGCAGGATAATGCAGTAGACCAAAAGGTCAGCAGTTCAAATTCACCAGCCGCTCCTCAGAAACCCTATACAGGGTCCCTATGAGTCAGAACTGACTCAATAGCACTTAACAACAACAACCTCAAGTTCAGAGTCCTGGTGTGGTATTATAGGATAAGCACTGGGCCACAAGGTTGGTTTGAACCATAAGGCTGGCAGTTCAAACTCACCAGTCACTCCTTGGAAACCCTATACAGGGTCGCTGTGAGTTGTAGCTGACTCGACGGCACTTAACAACAACCTCCAATACACTATGTCCCTACCATTCTCTATGGTATTATACTTGGCCATTACCACTCATTTGTGGTAATTGCCTAATCTTCATTTAAACAAAAAACCAGTTGCCATTAAGTCAGGGTATCCCTGAGTGTGCCAGAGTAGAATATGCTCCGTAGGGTTTTTCATGATTAATTTTTCAGAAGTAGATCTCCAAGCCTTTCTTTCAAGACAACCCTGGGTAATCTCAAACCTCCCACCTTTCCATTACAGTCCAGGGTGTTGACTATTTGCACCACTCAGGGACTTTACCTGGTCCTCTTTAAAGTTGGAGATGATGTTAGGGGAAATGGATCAAAGCTGAGAAGTCATAGGTCTGGAGTTCCTAGGGAGTAGAGAGGCCCCAGTATTCAAGAATTTCATGGGGGAATGTGTTCAAGATTCCACCACGACCTGAAGCACTCAGTATCAGCACAGACTCTTACCAAGAAAGCAGCAAAGGTGGCAGG
This sequence comes from Chrysochloris asiatica, assembly GCF_000296735.1. Taxonomy (NCBI): domain Eukaryota; kingdom Metazoa; phylum Chordata; class Mammalia; order Afrosoricida; family Chrysochloridae; genus Chrysochloris; species Chrysochloris asiatica. The sequence goes on from NW_006408616.1 coordinate 6,874,144, forward strand.
GATGCCAATCAGCAGGCTTGGGCAATGACAATAATCTAGGACCGTCAGAACTTGAAGGCACTCTTGCCCTGTTATCCTGGCTTCCCTGATCATTGTGAAATCCTAAGGACTGAGAAAGCTCACATGACTGAGGTTTTTGTTTTGTTTTTTTGTTTTCTCACCAGCTTTTGAGAAGGTGGCCTGACGTTATACTTAATGAAACAAGTAAGAGTATGCATCACTTTTTACACACATAGGTTTGTATGATAAGATTTTGCTCAATGACATGGAGATATTAGCAAAGGTTAGAAAACAAAGCCATGGAAGAGATGAGGTTATGTTTGGAATAAGACAGTTGCAGAAGTTTTTACACAGGAAGTGTAAGTTAAGCTAAGATTTAAGAGTAAGTATGAGGCCTACAAATGTAAAAGACAAACATTTGAGAGTACAAAGTATATTGAAAAATTTGTGGTGGTTTGATGCAACTGGTGGGTAAGATGTACATCTTCTGGTTGGAGGAAAGAGGAAATAGGATGAAACTGGAAGGGAATGTTTAGACCTTCATGTATTATTCTTATAGGAAGTTCCTGAGGATTCTTTGGTATACTGTTTATGTTTGGAAAGTTCATTGTGCTGGCTTTGTGGACAATGCATGGGGAGAAGAGGACTAAACAAAGGCCACTAAGTAGGTTCTTGCAATCGCCCAGGTAAGGAATGGTAAGGACTTAAACTAGGACAGTGATTGCGGGAATGAAGAGAAGGATTTGATTTCAACAACCATTTATGGAGTGTTTACTGTGTGCCAAGCATTGTGCTAGGTGTGAGAATACGCTGATGAACAGATGACGCAGCTCATTGACTAAAGAACAAAGGTTACCACATGAGGCAGAGCCAGCTGGGAGCTGAAGCAGCTGGGATCTTCATGCTTTAGTCACATGTGCCACACATTCCATTATGGGTCACATTCAGAGGTTCCCCCTTGGTCCCACACAGGAGTTGGTAGTCATTTGAAAGGTGAGATACAACCTGTTTTGAAACTTAGCTTTTTCCTTGACAGGACAGCTTGTTCGCTCTGACACTGTTTTCTAATATAGTAAGCTGAAATCATTTTGACTAAGGTGAATTTGTTGTTACCTCAATTATTACAAGGACTTTCAGTGCATAAACACTTCAGAATTTTATGAAGACAGTAAAATACAATCAACTTCCAAATGACTTTAAATCTTTCCACATTTGCAAATATGGCATGCCAATTGCCTTTGATTCCTTTCTACTTGTTGACAACTTCTCTATGTAGTTTGTTTTTCAAATCACATGATGCCTGGAACATAGCAGGTGCTCAGTAACTGCTGAGGAAATAGATTCATAGCATGAAATGGGATGTTTGACAAACTGTGAGCTCTTGTCATTGAAGGCAATCTTGCTAAAGTGCTTGTCAGATATATTTATCCATTCATTCAAGAAATATTTATTGAGGATCAAAAGACTAATAAATAAATATTTATTATTTAGTGTAAGGTACCATTCTAGGCAAAGGAACCCTGGTGGTGCAGTAGTTCAGGGCTTGGCTGTTAACCAAAAGATTGGTAGTTGGGACACACCCGCAGCTCTGGGGTAGAAAGATGTGGTAGTTAGCTTCTGTAAACAAGTATAGCCTTGGGATCCCTATGGGCCAGTTCTACTCCGTCCTATAGGGTTGACTCAACGTTATTGGGACCATTCTACACATTAGAGAAAGGAACACAAGCAATAAACAGATTATATGTGCATATGCGTGTACAAATGTGTGTCAGTGATGCATATACACGTAATGTGTCAGAATTGATACCTGCTATGAGGAAAAACTTGACAAGGTGGAAACAAAGAAGAATGTGAGGGTGGGTGTTTCATATAGCACCAACGGACTATTTAGGGAAGACCTATTGAATCAGTATTTGAACATACAACATAGTTAGTAAAAAAGGAATAGAGTTAAAATTTGCTACCCAGAATGTGGGGTCTGAGTATTTCAGGTAGAATAAAGAGCAACTGTAAATATTCTGAGGGAGTGGCAAGCTAGTTCTGTTGAAAACCAGCAGGGAGACTAGTGTGATTCCAAAGGAGTGAGGAAGAATGTTGTTAGGTGCCATGGAGTCCTTCCCATTCATAGTAACCCTATGCACAACAATTGTTAAACTTGAATCCATTGTTACTGCCACTGTGTCCATCTAACTTAGATCCTTCCTTTATATCACTGACTTTCCATTTTTCAAGCATGATGTCCTTCTCCAGGCCCCTCCTAGTAACATGTCCGAAGAGGTGAAGTCTTGCCATCCTGGCTTCTAAGAAGCACTCTGGCTGCACTTCTTTCAAGACAGATTTGTTTGTTCTTCTGGCAGTTCATGCTACCTTTAACATTCTCCTCCAACACCATAATTCAAATTCATTGATTCTTCTACAGTCTTTCTTATTCACTGTCCAACTTTCATATACAGATGAGGCAACTGAAAATACCATGGTCCCTCTAACTGATCTCTTTGCTCTTTAAAACTTTCAAGAAGTTTTTTGCAGCAGATTTGCCTAATAATGCAATTCGTCCTTTGATTTCTTGACTGCTGTGTCCAAGCAAAATTTAGACTTTGACAACTTCAATCTTTTCTCCATTTATCATATTACTTATTGGTCCAGTTGAAAGGACTTTTGTTCTCTTTAAATTAAAGTACAATCCATACTGAAGGCTGTAGTCTTTGATCTTCATCATCGGTAAGTATTTTAAGTCCTCTTCACCTCCAGCAAGGAATGTTGTATCAGCTACAAATAGAGATTATTTGCTCAGTATGCAGATTAAATAAATATGGCAAAAGGATACAATCCTGACACACAACTTTCCTAATTTTAGACCATTCCGTATCCCCTTGTTTTGTTCTAAAGACTACCTCTTGGTCTATGCACAGCTTCCTCATGCACATGATTAAATGTTCTGCAATACCCATTCTTTGCATTGTTATACATAGTTTGTCATGATCCACACAATTGAAAGTCTTTGAATAGTCAATAAAGCACAGGTAAACATCTTTCTGGTTATTCCCTGTTTTCCTTGACATCAGCAATTATATCCCTAGTTCCATGTCCTTTTCTGAATCCTGCTTGAATTTCTGGAAGTTCCCAGTTGATGTACTGTGCAATCGTTTTTAAATTATCTTCAACAAAATTTCACTTGCATGTGATATTAATGATATTGTTTGATGATTTCTGCGTTCTATTGGGTCACTTCTCTTTGGACTGGGCTCCAATTCAAATAGGATCTCTTGCAGTCAGTAGGCCTGGTAACTAACTGTCTTCCAGATTTCTTGGCATAGATGAGTGAGTGCCTCCAGTGCTGCATCAGTTTGTTTAAAGATTTCAATTTATATTCAATTTATATTCCTGGAGGCTTGTTTTTGCCAATGTCTTCAGTGCAGCATATTCTTCATTCAATACCATCAGTTCTCGATTGTATGTTTCTACTTGAAATGATTGAACATTGACCATTTCATTTTGTAATAGTGACCTCATATTCTTTCCACTTCCTTTTGATGTTCAGTCCTTCAATATTTCAAGTTGATGATTGATTTTTTTCTTTCAGTTCTGTCTGCTTGAGAATGCTAAGGGTGTTCTTCCCTTTTTGTTTTCTAACTCCAGGTCTTTGCACATTTCATTAAATTACTTAACTTTTTCTACTTGAGCAGCCCTTTGCAATGTTCTGTTCAGCGATTTTTCACTTCTTCCTTTCTTCCAGTCTATGGTACTGGAAAACTAGCGAGTGAGAATTGATGAGACTGAGGATCGAGGTATTTTCACCTGTCATTCTTCATAAAAGTCAACTGAATCAATCCCACGCAGAAGAATAGTCATTAATTTTCATAAATAATAATTGTTTGGTAAATGCTTGGGAACTTTGTTACAAGTTGTGAACATCCACAGGCTTGATCAATTTGTCTGTTTGGGTCTCTGTTGTCTCTCCAGTGCCTGACCCAGAGTAAGAACTCGATATATATCTCTTGAGGGAACGTTTGACGATTATTTTTGCGTTTTCAACTCACAGAATATTATTAATAATTAAGCTGCCACACACACAAACTTAACTTTGGGTCTAGGGGTGGTGGGAGGAAAGACAGTGCTTTTTAAATTCATTACAGAGAGCATAGGACTCAGCCTATAGCGTATATCATTAAAAGGAAACAACCAGTAATAGTTTTCCCTGTGCTTTGAGAACGTCTGTCAGCTGATAGCAATCTGTCTCCTGGCCGACATTCACTGTGGCCTTTAGACTGAAGAGTTTACAACCACTCTATGATGTCTTAGCAAATCCTGGCACCTGAGCTGTCCAAATATTACTGGCAGTGCTGGAGATCACTTTCCATCAGGTGACCATAACCATGTTTGCAGGGGGGGTGGTGTTTCCCTACTTTTGCAATACCCCTGTGCATGCTTGGTTAATTGAAGGCCACCATGAATTTACGAAAATGGCTCCAAATTATTCATTTTCCACCGTTTAAAAATATTCAGGTTTCCAGAAGTGTTGCAGAATCAAGTGATGACTTAAAAATAAAATAATAGATGAATCCATGAGACTTGATTATTTCTGGATAAGGAAATACTTGGATATTATATATAATTATTCATCCCTGAGCCCCTGGGTATACTCGTTTCCCTATTTTTCCTTGACGATGCAGAAACCATTGGTGCCCATAAACTCACTCCTTTAATTTTTCAGTCTCACTATATTTTATCACAATTAAACATGCAACAGAGCTCGATTTGCCCAGCTCCATGGGAGACCAAGGAAAGATGCGCAGGCTGCCCCAGCCGGTAGTGCGACCTCTGTGCTCCCGGATCCGGGCTCGAGCACGCTCTGCCACCCTGCCCTCCGCCGGGAATCTCCCGAATCCAGGCGGCCCCGCGCTGACAGGACTGTCACACGCTCTGCCTGTCACGTCCCTTGGCCGCTTAGGCCCTCTGGAGGCGGCTGTCGGCCTTCCTCTAATCCGCGCCCAGAAGGCCACTCGGAACTGACGGACTGCAGCCGTCAGTTGGGTTCGGGGAGTCTGGAGTCAAAAGCGCCAGCTTTAATTCGAAAGAAAGACTGACTACTCAGGGCTGGCCAACTAAGACGCAGAGGGGTAGGGCGTCCTCAGAGGCCGTCCTGTTCCCCGCTCTCGGTCGCCAGCTTGCTCCCCAGGGCCCGCGTCCCAAGAGCGGTCGACTCCGAGGAGCATCGCGCACGCGCAAAGGACAGCGAGCAGCCCACCCCCCCTACACACACCGCCCCCACCCCACCCCCTCTCACGTGCCGCGCAGCGTGCGCCCAGGCATGTGCAGGTGCACGTGACAGCACGGCGTCCGGCTCCGGTTCCTTCACTCCGCGCGAAAGCACTTTGAACTAGGACGTGGGAGGGGGTGTAAGGAAGAGGGAGAAAGGAAAGTCGGGTGGGGAGGGGTGAGGACGGGGAGGCCAGCCTCTCAGAAAATGATATCATCGGCCGATTTATCGCTAAGCAACCTAAGAATGCTTCTCTTTTTCCAATCCTAGAGCTCCTAGAAGATTTCAAGGCTGATGACATTATTTCCTACTTCTTTAGTTCTACTACCAAGCAGCGCTCAAACAGTGATTTAAGAAACCAGGGTTGGATTGCCAGTTTTAAAATGAGTATGCTACTGGTAGCATATTGGTTACGAATGGGACAGCTAACCTCAGGGTCAGCAATTGGGAACTACCAGCTGTTCGGCGGGAGAAAGATAAGACTTTCTGCTCCCGTAAAGATTTACAGCCTCGGAAACTCTGCACAGGGTCGCTATGAGTCGGAACCAACTCCAGGGCACATAACAACAACAACAAACACAGTGCTCAGAAATCGATGGATTATCTCGCCTACTTGTGTCTGCTGAGACCTTCAGAGTGAGGGCATATGTATATATAGAAGAGGTTTGCACAGCTACATTACAACTGTTGTTGTTAAGTGCCTTTGAGTCAGTACCGACCCATAGCGACCCTGTATAGGATTTCAGGAGGAGCAGCTGGTGAGCTTGAACCACCAACGTTACATTTCAAACGACTTTGCAGTCTGGTGCATTAACACACAGCACCACACTATAATTATGTAAATAAGCCTGGAAATATGCTCAAAAACCACGCCATACTTAAGGTATCACGCATGGAAAGGGAATCGGCGTCTTTATAATGATACGTTTATCAACGGTTTTATGGTTATTTCCAATAAACTTATCTCTGCAGTTGGAGCCAAGCTGAAGTCCCTCTGTTAAAACTAATTTTCAAATCACACACTTCATAAAGCTGCATTCCAGAGCAACGTTTTATTAAAGATCTATATGGTGGATACCATAAACTATGATGTGCAACATAGAATATATGTATACATAACACCCATATGTAAAGGACTCCAAAGTTGAAGACTTAAAGTTCACAACAACCAAAAGATGCTGTTACGTGCCTATGGAGTCTGTTTCTACTCATAGCCATCCTGTATAGGGTTTCCTAGAAGCAGCTGATGGGTTTAAACTGCAGAGCTTGTGGTTTGAAGTCCAATGCTTACCCTACAGCGCAACACCAGGAATCCCCTTAAAGATAACCTATATGAAGTTGAACGGACAAAGCCTCTCATATTGAAGAAATAGGGCTGCTTGATCAAAGTTTTATATACCTTTAAGATAACCTTTTTGCAAGAGATCCTTATTTGTGCCCATTCCAAAGAGAGGAAACCCAACAGAATGCAGAAATCATCTGACAATATCATTATAACATTGCATGCAAGTAAAATTTTGCAAAAGATAATTCAAAAATGACTGCGACAGTACATGGACAGGGAACTTCTAAAAGTTTAAGCTGGATTCAGATGAGGAGGTGGAACACGGGATATCATTGTTAACATCAGAAAGATTGTGCCTAAAAGCAGAGAATACCAGAAAGATGTTTACCTGTGCTTTATTGACTATGCAAAGACTTTTGATTGTGTGGATCATGACAAGCTATGGACAACATTGTGGAGAATGAGTATTCCAGATCACTTAATTGTGCTCATTAGGAACCTGTACATAGACTGAGAGTCAGTTAGTTGTTTGAACAAAACAGGGGACACTGAGTAGTTTAAAATTAGGAAAGGTATGTGCCAGGGATGTATTCTTTCACCATACTTATTCAGTCTGTATGCTAAGCAAATGACTTGAGAAACTGGATTATATGAAGAAAAACGTGGCATCAGGGTTGCAGGAAGGCTCATTAACAACCTGCAACCTGCAGATGATACAACTTTGCTTGCTGAAAGTGATGAAGATCAAAGACCACAGCCTTTAGTATGGTTTGCACCTCAATGTAAAGAAAACAAAAGTCCTTATCACTGGACCAATAAATAACATAAAATAAATGGAGAACAGAGTGAAGCTGTCAAAGACTTCATTTTGCTCAGGCCAGCCATCAACACACATGGAAGCAGCAATCAAGAAATCAAACGACATATTGCGTTAGACAATTCTACTGCACAAGGCTGCTTTAAAGTGTTTAAGAGCAAAGATGTCGGTTTGATTTCTAAGGTGTGTCTGACCCAAGCCATGATATTTTCAATATCCTCATATGCATGTGACAGTTGGACAGTGAATAAAAAAGACCAAAGAAGAACTGATGCATTTGAGTTAAAGTGTTAGAGGAGAATATAAAAATTAACATGGACTGCCAAAAGAGCAAACCAATCTCTGTTGGAAGAACTACAGCCAGAATGATCCTTAGAAGCCAGAATGGCCAAACTTTGTCTTTCATACTTTGGACATAATTGTCAGGAGGGACCAGTCCCTGGAGAAGGACACCATGCTTGGTAAAGTGAAGGGTCAACCAAAAAGAGGAAGACCTGCAACGAGATGGTTTGGCACAGTGTCAGCAGCAAGGCCTCAAGTGCAGCAGCAATTGTGAAATTGGCACAGAACCTGACAATATTTCATTCTGTTGTGCATAAGGTCACTAAGAGTCTATACTGACTCACCAGCACCTATTATCAATAATAAAGATAACCTATATAAAAATGGGAGCAAATAGCCCATTTCCTACTTCCTCAATTCTAGAGACTCCCTCTATCCAGCTTCATAGGTTTCTTTGACCCTAAACCAAAACCAAACCCACTGCAGTTTGATTTTGACTCATAGTGAACATATTGGAATGAATAGAACCTCTCCCAAATATTTGCCAAGGCTATAAATCTTTATGGAAGCAGACTGCACATCTTTTTCCTGTTAACAGATATGAATAGTACAGTGCTTAACCATTGCATCAACCCTAGATCCCTTCTATTACAGAGAACTTCCAGGGCTCAATCAGGGCCACAGTTATAGAAGAGTAGGCATTTTCTCACCAGATAGTTAGAAATACCAAATTAAGGAGGGCAGACTACTGGATGTCTGAATTAAGTACATAAAACAATTGTATGGCCTTCGGGAGACTTTGAAAATTGTTCCACAGAATTTTCTTCATCTCTGTTATAATTATTCTTAGAGTGCTGTAGAATAAGCACTGGACCCCTCACCACAAAGCCAGTGGTTCAAACCCACCAATAATTCCTTAGAGAAAGATGAGGCTCTGTCTGCTCCTGTAAAGATTTACAGTCTTGGGAATCCTATATCGGGTGGCTATGCCTCAGAATCCACTCAATGGCAGTGGGGTTTGGTTTTTATTGCCATGATGATCATTCCTCTTTCATCAACATCAGCCTCTTAAGGCCTCATATGAAGCCAGCTTAACTCATTGTATGGGAAATTGTCAACCTCCCCTCCCTTCATTGCTACTGCTAAGGTACAATGGTATAAAGAGCAGGGGATGTGGGATCAAAAAATCTGTTTCTAGTCTAGGTTCTGTTAGTACTGAGCTACATAGACCTTGGGTTATTTCCTTTCTTCAGCTTCTTCCCAGAGGTTTTAGACAAAGTGGCCTTATTTAGGGTGCCATATTTCCCTCTAAAGTAGCTCTCTCTTCATTTTCCCTGTGGGTACAGAAAGAAGAACATGAATCACTACCCCCTTACTTGAAGGGAAAGGAATTGCCCTGCATTTCTTTTTTAAAGACAGAGCAATGAGGTAAGGTAGAAGTACTTACTCAGTGGGTTAAAGGATTGGGTTGCTAACTGAAAGGCTGGAGGCTTGGACCCACAGGAGAAAGATGAGGCAGTCTGCTTCCCTAAGATTCCCTAAGGGAGCAGTTCTACTCTGTTTTAGAGGGTTGTTAGAAGCTGGAAGTGACTAGAGGACATGAGATATAGGAGCCCTGGTAATGTGGTGGTTATGCCTTCATCTGATAACCAAAGGTCAGCACTTCTAGCTCAACAGCTTTTCTATGGGAGAAAAGGGTTTACAGTCCTGGAAACCCTACGGGACTGTTTTACTTTGTCCGATAGGATTACTCAGGGACAGAGTCAAACAGCCCCATAGAGTTTCCAAGACTGTAAACCTTTACTCTGTCTGGTAGGATTACTAGGGGACAGAGTCAAAGAGCCCCATAGTATTTCCAAGACTGTAAACCTTTACTCTGTCTGGTAGGATTACTGGGGGACAGAGTCAAAGAGCCCCATAGTGTTTCCAAGACTGTAAACTTTTTTCCCCCATAGAAAAGCTGTTGAGCTAGACCTGCTGACTCTTTCAGTTGAGCAAGGTCAGCAGTAAAATCACCAGCTGTAAACCCTATACTGGGTTGCAATGATTCAGAATCGACTGGCTAGCACTCAACAACAACAACATAGGATTATTGTATTGTTGTTGTTAAGAAGTACTGTCAAGTTGGTTCCAGATCATAGCTACCCTGTATAGAGTCCTGAGGAACAGCCAGTGGGTTTGAACTGCTTACCTTATAGTTCGGAGTCCAGTGCTGATCCTACAGTGCCACACTAGGAGTCCACAGGATTACTATGGTGGTGGTGTTAAGTGCTGTCGGGTCGATTCCAACCCATAGCGACCCTGTTATAAGGTTTCCAAGGAATGGCTGGTGAGCTTGAACCACCAACCTTGCGATTCAAATGACTTTGCAGTCTGGCCCATTAACCCACAGCGCCACACCAGGACAGAGTAAACAATCCCACCCAGTCCCTGGAGCCCTGGTGTGGTGCTGTAGACCTGCTAATAACAAGGTCATTGATTTCTTGGAAACTCTATTCAGGGGTTATTATGAATCGGAAATTATTCGAGGGCACAACAACATAGAGTCACTATGACTCATAAGAGACTCGATGGCATTGGGTTTAGTTCGGTTTGGGCATGCTATGAATGCTATGCTTCTCCCTTTGTATGAGAACTATCAACATCCTTCAGTCCTAGCCCATGGTTCAGATCCTCAGGGAGACCAGGGTGATATGCAGGATGGCAATGGAATTTTAAGGAGAGGAGCTCTGATAGCATAGTGGTTACAAATTGGGCTGTGAACCACAAGGTCAGTAGTTCGAAACTACCAGCTGCTCCGCGGGAGACAGATGAGATGTTCTGCTCCCATAAAGATTAACAGCCTCGGAAACCCTGTGCAGGGTCGCTATAAGTCGGAACCGACTCCATGGCACATAACAACAACAAGAGGTTAGGAAAGTCATTAAACTGGCCTGCACTTTAGCACAGGACCACAGTACAAGAAAGAGCCTTTTCCTGGGAGTTGTTCTCATGCATGCTTCTGTTAATTCTCTAACAGTACACCTCTTAACTCACACAACTGCAGTTAGCAACCCCTTCCCTACAGTATTGTTGGTTGGTTGGTTAGTTAGTTGGTTGGTTATGTGCCATGGAGTAGATTCCGACTGATAGCAACCCTGCGGAGGGTTTCTGAGGCTGTAAATCTTTATGGGAGCAGAAAGCCTCATCTTTCTCTCACAGAACGACTGGTAGTTTCACAGTCCTTGAGGTTCACAGCCCGACTCGTAACCACTATGCTACCAGAGCTCCTTTATAGCACTGTTGGTGGTGGTTATGTGCCGTGGAGTAGATTCCGACTCATAGCGACCCTGTACAGGGTTTCCGAGGCTGTAAATCTTTATGGGAGCAGAACACCTCATCTTTCTCCCTTGGAACATCTGGTAGTTTCGAACTGCTGACCTTGCGGTTTGCAGCCCGATTTGTAACCACTACACTACCAGAGGTCCTTTTATAGCACTGTTATCAGCCCCTATATAAAACGTCCCTGGGTAGTGCAAACAATTAACAAGCTTGACTGCTAACCAAAAGTTTGGAGGGTCAAGTCACACAGAAGCACTTCAGAAGAAAAGTTTGGTGATCTTCTGAAAAAACAGCCAGTTTTACTCTGATATGCATGGAATCACCACAAGTTGGAACTAATCCCACAGTAACTGGAGTTGCATCGTAATTTCTTGTCACATGGATGTTACCCCCACTATACTTGAAAATCCTCAGCTTAATCTTTGATTTTCCAGCACTTAACAGAGCACCTCACCTATAACAGGAGAGTAACAAGTATCTGTATCCCTGTATTCTCCAATTATTGAATCCATATGCTCAAAGAGAAGAAGAATGTGTTACAATCAATGGGGGATTTGAGACCTTTCATCCAAGGGTCTCCAGTGGCTGGTTCTACATTCAGAGCCAGCATCCAGATCTGCACACCCTCCCTGTCTATTTTCTAGAATGCTTTTGCTGGACTTGCCACCCAAAATGTTCAAAACCCAGAGGTGAAGGAGGTCACACACCAGAAGCAGGATCATCCATAAATCAAAATGCGGACTCAGTGTTCACAAAGGTCCTTGTGAACACTTATTTTGTGGTTAGTTGTGGACTAAAACCATTAAGAAGTTGCTTTTCTTTTTACATAATGAAATGATCAAGACTATGCATGAAGCATTTGAAGACTTGCATAAATAATCTCAATGTGTGGAACATTGAGAATCTAGAAATTCGGAGAAATAAAGGGAAGAAAAATAAAAGCTTGGTGGGGGAAATATGTCACGAGTTCTACTAGCTCACACACTTTTCTTAATAGAGAATTACTTGGTCCTCTGTTAGAATCTATTTACTCTAATATTAGATACCTTTCTAATGGGTGTGGTTTTGTTTAAATGGTTTCCTGGCCTACAGCAAGTCAGAGGTAGCAAATTAGAAAACAGTTGGAGGCAGGCACTCTGACACATCAAAAAGTGACAGCTGACAGTCTAGTCATGAGTAAAGGTACTGAAAATCTATAAAAAACAAACATAAGAACTCAAAAATAATTTACTCAGAAAAGATTTGTACTCCCAGAGGACATGAATTGTGCAACATTGATGTTTATAGTGATAATCTTGAAATTTTGAAAGGTTATATATGTAGAGTGCATTTTGTTCCTCCTAAACCATGGGTAAGATATTTTAGGGGGCATGTGTTACACATTTTAGTAAGCTTCCCACTAACAAAAACAAAAACAAACCAGTGTTGGCGCTTGAACGCAGAAGTTTCTGTTTTCCAAGTCATTGCTTCATGGGCCACATATTTATTCCTTGATGCCAGATAAATTGGGTATCATTGAATTTATATTCAGAACTTTAAGATATCAGCTCCTAGAAAAGCATATCTTTAAAGTATACACTGTGTGTTTTTAGTACAAGTCCATCAAAATACGTGATACTTTCCCAATTTAATTCCCTATTTAAATTCTTCTATGAAAAACTGGAACTTACACTGCACTTTAGCAAGTACTGTCAGTCCACTTTGAATTCACTTAAAATCACACAGTGAGAAAAACAGTTGGGCCTAAATATATCTAAGTGAAGGTCCAATAGATTGAGAATTTTTCTTTAATGTAAAGCACATTGCTATTAAGGTGAATTCCATTATCACAATAATACAGGCAGCTTTGGGGCATTGTAATGGTCTTGATTCATCCAGGAGAACTCTTAAGTTCATTTCTGTCTTAGTCTGTTTTCTTCCCAGAGTCTCACTTGGCAATCACTTCCTGTGGAGAGGTTCAGAATTCACCTGTGACATGAACAGGAACAGGCTGAATCTTCTGTCCCAAAACGTTTGAAGAAAATCTCAAGCGATGGGCAGTAACAAAAACTATGTCCACTAGCTGAGAACTAAGTGAAAAATAATTTTCACAAGTGTAGTAACTAAAACTACAATCATGATTTCTATTGCTAGTAAAATCTAATCTAATGTCTTAAGTATATACTTGTTTAGCTCTTTGGGGGAAAAGATCATTTATCAATTAAATATAAAATTTGCCAAGCAGTATATGTAAAGATTTACACCCTCGGAAACCCTGTACAGGGTCGCTATGGGTCGGACCCGACTCCACGGCACATAACAACAACAAAATATGTATGTATGCAAAATTAATCAGCATAATCTTTACTTGTAAAAGAAATATTGACTCAAGATTCCCATTGGTCTCAAATTGGAAAATCATATATACTATAAAACATTTTAGCTAAAACTTCAGCATTGCACTTATAGAAGCCTCCTTATCAAATTATAAATTTTAATTCATTAATTAATTACCAAAATAACATTTTTCAGAAGCAATTTGGTACTCTATTTTTGCATTTCTGACTTTGCTTACTTTATCTTATTATTATACTATATTGCATAGTCATTTGGACGATATAACTGATGTATAAAATATGGTTCAAACTTAATATTTTATTATTTAACAAAGATTATAAAAACGCTAAAACATTTTATTATCTTGTGATTTACTTTGAATCTTTTGGTTTTAAAAGTAGTCATACTACAATTATGGCGTTAAAATATAGCTCAAAATAATTGAAATGCAAGGTTGGGAACTCAAGCTCACCAGTCACTCCTCAGAAAACCTATAGAGTCGCTGTGAGCCAGAACTGACTTGACGGCACTTCTGGTGTGGTGCTATAGGATAAGCACTTGACTGCTAACACTGTTCCTTGTAACACAGGGTCACTATGAATCAGAACCAACTAGAGGGCACTTAACAACAACATTATTTGGTTTAGATGTATAGTTATTTCTAAAATTCAATAAATTACAATGCTCAAACATTCTAGTTTCTAATGTTAATTTTATTTGGTTCATTTGTTCCTCTAGTTTATTTGGTCCAAGATGCTGCAATGGAAGGCTCAGTGAGGGATGCAAGAGACCTGGCCTTTAGTGCTGGCTCTAGGTAGCTGATGCCCTTGGGAAGATACTGAAAATCTCTGGCCTTGATTTTCCCCATACTATTTGAACTGCAAGGTTGGCGGTTCAAGCTTACTAGCTGCTCCTCAGAAACCCTATGCAGGGCCGCTAGGGGTCAGAACCGACTCGACGACACTTCACAACAACATACAATACAATCAACAATCCTGATGTGGCTCTGCAGCTTAATGCACCAGACTGCAAAGCTGTTTGAACTACAAGGTCGGGGGTTCAAGCTCACCAGAGTTTCCTCAGAGGCTATACAAGGTCGCTATGGGTTGGAACTAACTGGATGACACTTAACAACAACATGCAATTGAGAAGACAGCAGTGGGTTTATCCAATGCAATCGCTGTTGCCCAGAAGCTCATCTTTGAAGTTTTTGTCTTCATATTCTATGACTTGCAGTTTAGCTGTCATGATGTCAGCAGAGGGAGCACTTTTCTATGTTTCATAGAAATGCTGGCTTATTTAAACACCTTCCAAAAATCAAACGGTAAATTATTTAAAAAAAAAAAAATCGACAAGCTTTCAATTGCCATGAAATCACAAATTTGAGTACAAATTTGAGAAAATACTGTAGAAATTATTCTTTCTGTGGAATTCCATGTTAAGCCTACTGACACAGTTGTTTGATAAATGCTAAGGAGCTAAATTATACTAAAAAACTAAGTACCCCTGGTGTGGCGCTGTAGGATAAGCACTGGGCCACAAGATCTGTTTTAACTGCAAGGTCAGCAGTTCAAACTCCCAGCCATTCTTCAAGAACCCTACAGAGGGTAGCTATGAGTCGGAACCAACTCAACAGCACTTTAACAACAACATATGGTAGAGAAGAAGCTCTAGTGGCACAGTGGTTAAAGCTACTAAATGAAAGTTTGGTGGTTTGAACCCATCAGCCTTTCTTCAGAAAATGATGCGGCAAGTCTGCTTTCATAAAGATTGACAGCCTTAGAGACCCTATTGGAGCAATTCTGCTCTGTTCCACAGGGTCACTGTGAATTGAAATCAACTTAAAAGCAATGTTGGTTTTTGGGGGTGGGGAGTGCTATATGGTAGTGTATTTATATAGAATCCATGGAAAGAGAAACACCAGATTATACAACATAAGGCTATCTGATGTTATAAATGAAAAGTGAAAACTTCATCAACCATTACAATGTTAGCAAATTAGTTCTAATATAAACAAACCACGCAAGTGATTGATAGGTTTTTCTTTCGCACTTTTCATTTAGATACATTGGAAACAAGCAGATAGACAAAGCCAAGACTGAGGCTCATAAGAGATTGTAAACGTGTGACAAAAAGCCAATGACAAATAAAGTTGTAAGTTTGAAAAACTTAATGACTTTCATTTCTATTGTCATAGGTATCTTAAAACTAATTGAGCATATCCATTATGTCTCTTTAATTATTAGACAATCTTATATCATATATTAAAGTTTTTATTCCTTAGTAAGAACTCTTCAATCACAAAATAGTGTGGAAATATTTAGGTAATAGAATTTATGGAGTGCTGAAAATATTAGAATATAAAGATAATTTCTAGTTTATCATCACATACTAAACTTTTCTAAAACCAGTTCGTTTCTTGCAGACAATATTTATTTTTTTTAAATAATTTAAGACAGCATAAGCTTGTACCAAGCATAAGCATTGTAACAAAAGTGCAAACTTTTCAGCAAATCTTCCCCAAAAGATAGTTTAACTCAAAATATCATTAGCACATATTTTCTCCCTACAAAAATAGCATGTCAGACATCATTAATTGGATGTATTAACAACTATGTACATAAGAGCCACCTTGAAGGCTAAGAGTTTAACGTTGTTTAAACACAGCGTTTGAGGCAAACAGTAGCAACAGCAGCAGCAAATGCACCAAACTGACTAAAAGACCCAGATATTTTCTTCACTCATAGTCAGACTGTTGTGTCTCACCCCTTACATAACATTCAAGTGAGATTTCTCACAGTGCTACCTTGGCAACAAACTAAAAATATCTAGACAAGGTCTTGGTTTAATCCTTATTAAAAAAATCTTTCTTTGTGATTATCTGGTATCTGATTTGGTCTCCAGAAAATACATAGACTTAGAGATAGGAAGGCCTCAGAGAGCTTTATCCAACATCTTTACAAAATTTCCAATCCAAACTGACCAGTTGAACTCTTCCCTCCATTTCTGTGACTTGAAAGAATACAGGATAAATCCATTCGAACTTGTTTTCGTATCTTTTTGTTTTGTTTTTAAGTTCAGTGCACATTCATTTTTTTTACAGCAATATTACAAAACTTAGGAACATTATGAATTAAATAATGACAGGGTGGAAACAGATGTACTTGATATATATGAATATATGTACACATATGTAAGTAAGTATATGTACACACATATACATACATATCATGACTAGGAAGAAATTAAGATGAGCCAATTAAGTCATGGTCCATTTCTCAATAAAATACTAAAAAATGTACTGAGATTTTGGCCTCCTTTCTGTATCTCTTTCCCTGACTTAGTTCTGATAATGGCCTAACTCAGAATCTCTTAACCAGTACAAGTTATGAAGAGATACCATTTAAACAACCTCAGAACAGGTTGCAATCTAATCAGCTGCATGCATCCTCACGTCTTCCTTTTGGAAAAAATAAACGCCTTTTCAAAAACTGAAGAGTAAGTTCATTTCCACAAGATCCTCATTTTACTTATGGAAAACCTCCTAAAAGTGGCAGAGCAGCACTGAAATAGAGGCAGGTATCAACTTCACCTTCAAAACACCTTTTACCTATGGGGTCCTGGGTTCAATGAGCTCACCTACAGAGACCCTGCTGACTTCTACTACATTTAGGTTCCACATTTTAAAAGATAATGGAACATGCTCTAAAGGGAGGCGAAACTAATTTTGTGAAGGTCTTTAAAGAAAAGAGTCTGTATTGCAGAGGATCTTTTACTGCTGGTGGGAGGAGGAAGGGATGTCAGTGTGCGGAGGGTGGGGTGGTGAGGGATGAGCAAAACAGAAACTCCAAATGTACAAAAAACACCTGGGTTTTTTTGTTTGTTTTTAAGCCTGGCGTGCATCTATTACACTTCCTCCCTTAAAAACGTTAAGGGTGTTTAATTTATTATTATTATTATTATTATTCCGCATGATCCTGTCCTTTCTAAGAATGGGGTGCAAAGATTCAGGGGGTTTCCTTTCCTGGCTGCGAGGGTTCTTCCTGAGAAGAGCTCTCCGGGTTCCCCGGCTCGCGGGGGGCAGCGAAGGGCAAGTGGGTGCGGCCGTGCGGGTGATGGGGATGCAGCGCCCCTGGGGGCGCCACTTCGTGCGGCAGGAGGGTCGTGGCGGCGGCGCCCGCCTTCTCGGGAGGGGGCGACAACACAGAGGATAGGCAAGGGAAAGCGGCGGCAGCAGCAGCGGCAGCAGCGGCGGCGGCGGCGGCCGGGGCGGGGATGCCGGGGTACAAGAGCGGAAACGGGGCGGTGGCTGCCGGGTACAGGTACTTCTCCAGGCCATTCTTGTCCAGGAAGGGCTGCATGTATGCGGCGGCCGCAGAGGGCGAGAAGAAGTAGAACGGCAAGCAGAAGGGAGCCGCGGCGGCTGCCGGCTGCGCGAAGGGCGCGCCCCCGCCTCCGCCGAACGCCACCAGTGAGCTGAGCAGGGCGGCGTCGGGTCTCAGCAGCGCCGCTGCCGCCGCAGGGTCGGGCCCCAGAAGCGCTGCCGCAGCCGCTGCCGCGCCGCCCCCCAGGCCGCCGCCGCGTACATCCAGCTTCATCCTTTTGGGCGCCGGCGAATCCTCCCCGGAGGGCTCCTGCTTAATGGTGACGAGGCTAGCTCCCGCGCCTTTGCCCTTCTCACGATCCGGCCGGGCCTCGGCCTCGCCGCCGTAGCCACTGTCGGTGTCCGTGTCGTTCTCCGCGGCAAGCTCGGCGCAGGGCTGAGTCCGCTGGATGACCGGCACGCAGTGGGCGAGGGGCTCCAGCTTCTGCCCAACACGCTCCAGGCAGGGGGCGGCCGCGGACCCCGTAGGGACGGCGGCCGAGGGCGTGCCAGTTCCTTTGCTCAGTGGGACCTGTTGAGTCAATAGCTGAGGGGCAGGCAAGAATTGGGTGGCCACGGCGTGCAAGTGGTTGATCAGCTGGACACACCGCGGCTCCCTGGGCGTCCAGCTCTCAAACCGGGAGAGGTATTGCAAGACTTCTTTGGCGCAGGTTTGAAATCCCGAGTGGAAAGCATCCAAGTCGGACTGAATAGGCGATTTTAGAGATCGCTCCCCTAGGGTGAGAAGGGGGGGAGGGGGAAGCAGCAAAGGAATAAAGAAGAAAAGGAAAATACCGACGTTAAAACATCTGCTTATCACGTGGACCCTGCAGTGACTAAAGTGTGCTCTATTTTCCTCAGTAATCGAGTGATATAATCCACCGGTTGCCGTGACAAGGGGGGTGGTGGGAGTGGGTAGCAGAAGGGGCGCTCTACTGCCAGCTGAAAACCCAAAGCGGAGAGGGTGCGACCGCCACTTTAAATAAAAATCTGATTCCTCTGAGTTTTGCAGAAAGCTACGAAGCTTCAGGAAATGGGCACTTTCCAATGAAGGGAAAGTATAAGCAATTTCACAAATGCAAGTGAGAGCATGGTCTCACTGAAGTGGGGGAGGTTATCCTAACTGTAGGTTGCCCTGCTTCATCAGGGTGGGATGGCCTCCCGGAACTGACTTACCATTCTGTAAAGCAATTATCTTCTGATGCTGCTGCTCCGTTAAGGCTGTTAAAGCTTTTAAGTGTTTCAAAGTTAATTCCAAGACTACCGCTTTCTCCAGATGCCCCAGGGTCTGCAGTGGTGCAAGAGAGGAGGGAGTACGTGTTTACTTCAAGACTCGTATTTGGCTTGATTGACGCTCCATTCAGCTCAGCAATTTAAAAGCAAACACTTTGAAAGAAGTACTACAGTTCTTATACTACTTCTAGTTTTCTACAAGACAGGTTAGAAATGATTTCTTGCCTTCAGTTGTAAGTACCTACTACTCTGAGTTTGTGAGAAACTCTGAACACTATAGCACAAGTTGTAAATCAGGCATCTACAATTTACATTTATTTTGCTATCTCTGAGAGGTCCTACCAGGCTATTAACACGCACTTGAAGAACACCAAAGAATGAAAATGTGCATCTTACTGTCAATTTCAGATGTTCAGGCAGTAAATCCTTTAGTTGAGCAATGCATTCATTAATCCGGTCTCTTCTTTTTTTTTCTATTAATCTGTGCGGTAATTTGTAGGTATCCTTAATATATGGAAAGTCGTAGAAGAAAAACAATAAGCTAAACATTCATTTACTGCACATAACAATACCCCTCCCCCAACATACTAGAGGATAAACTATGCCCAAGAATTCTCTTTCCTCTGGACTGTTCTGAATGCAATTTAAATTCAGGTATGATGCTTAATCTCCCCCTGAGAGTATCCAGCAAGCCACTTAAAATTCACAGTTGGGGACGCTTGGGGGCTGGAATATGTTTGCGGGTTGTGAAATCAATAGCCCTGATTAACTATCCAGTCAGGTTATAGGGAACATTGGAAACTTACACGTACCTTGCTGTCGTCTCTTTTCATGCTCCTTTTGGGTTTACACATATACAAAGAGGAATAATCCAGTCTGCAAAATAGAAATCAGCATCAGACACCCAGTCGGGGAGGGGCTCTGCTCTCTCTGGCTTCATACCACTTTCTGGAGAAGAGAAAAATCTACACCAAAGCCTAGACAGATTATTGCAAGGGTGCGTGCACCTTACCCTATAAAATCCCTATGTTCCAGTAACTGTCTGTCTTGCAAATGAGGAATTCCTTCGTCCATGTTCAAACGCTGTCCGTTTCCTCTGTTTCGATATTTGGGGCTCTGTTCTATAATCTGTGGGACGGTAGCCTTGGGAGATCTTGGGGGATCTGTGCGTCTCCAGTCTCGCTCGCTCTCTCCCTCTTCAGTGCAGTGTTGAAAGTGTGAAGCAGTTGGTTTCCCCCCCCACACCCCCCACACCGCGCTCGCTCTCTCGCACACACACGCACACGCACACACGCTCGCACATTCGCCCCGGCCCCACTGCACTGGTAGTTTGCTCTCACTCCGGGCAGTGTTTGGCCACAGGGCACGCGCGTCGCCGGCCAGACTCGCATCCAGCTCACGTGCGGAACGTACCATCCGCGGTCCAGCTCGGAGGGGGGGCGGGGAAGGAGGGGCCGGGCCGAGCTGGGAGGGGGCGTCAGGAGAGGAGGGCGAGGGTAGGCGAGCGGCTGGAGAGGGCGGGGACACCTGACCAGGGCCACCGGAAAAGAAAAACAACTTTGGCCAAGCAATTCATCTTCCCAAAGACGTTGCAGTCGGTTGGGGGAAGGGGAGGGAGCACTAAGGGTGTGGAGCACCCTGGGCTTTCTCAACTCGGAAATGCGACTCCCTAGGTTAGTCCTTCATTACAGAGCAGGGACGTGAACGTGGCTTTTTGCTTTTCCTCGGACAGTGCGTTGGTTTGGACCAGGGAAAGGAAAGAGAAAGAGAATTCGCGGTGGGTAAACTTCAGTCCCGAAGGAAACATTTGGAGACTTGTTCACAGCTCAGTGGCCTGGGAGATCCCTTGGTGCTGGCTAGGGGTTGCCTTCAAAGGGGGCGATTTGCAATCCATTCCCTAGAGGTTTAAAAATAAAATGTAGTCATTGGGTCAGAATGTCGCAATCCAAGTGTCTTTAGGCGACCCGGTGTCCCTGGGTCATGTAAACTTCCCGCAGCAGCCGGAATTGCGGTGCCACTAATCCCAGCACCCGATGACGACGTTTGGGGCCTCTAAAGCTCCGGGAGGACCGCGGCAGGGAGGCTGCATGGGGGTGGGGTGGCATGAGAGGGGTACCTCGGAAAAGCAATGCAGCATTTATCACTCGCAGGCTAAACTCCGCCGCCTCTCTGTGCCTCGGGTGGCGCTGTGCTTGTCCCCGCGCTCCCCCTCCTCGTGTGATAAACGTCGCCAGGAGTGTGCAGTGCCCACGTTTACTACCTCTGGCACCTCCAATGACTCCCTCCTTAATCCTGTCTCAAATGGGTACCAGCACAGGGCCAGCAACGTGATCCGACCTGCCGCTACTGCCACATCACTGCGCGGGGAACCCGTGCGCGCGCGTGCGCTCGCCCAGTATCCGCGATGCTAGGTATCGGGAAGCGCAGACCAGCGCGAGCCTGGCTGGCTACCTTTCCCCAGAGCCATCCCGGGAGCGTGACTCACTGCTAGTGAGAGTTGCCAGGAGGTGTCAGAGATGCGCAGAGCCCAGCTGCTCTGCTCAGCGAAGGACAAGAAGCCTCGGCGGTCAGGGGAGGGCTGTCCCGTGAGACTCCCAAGTATCCAGCCTCGTTTGCTGAAGCTATACTGATCGGCCTGAGGTGGTATCTGGGTAGGGTGAGGTAGGGTGGCTGTGAACACCTAGAGAGAGAGCGCCGTGCAAAGGTTTTTACTTCCTGTACTCGAGAAAACTATTTACATCCTCATTCTCCCTCGAGTGATTCCTAAAACATTAATTATTGCTAGTGGCATGTGAACTAAAAGAAGAACGCAGAATGCACAGGCACCCGGGCCACAGCCGGCACAGGAGCCGTAGATACGTGTCTGCTGGCCCGCCCCACCGGGCGCAGGTTCCGGGGACAGATCTGGGTCGCGGGAAGCAGCGGCTGGAGGAGGTCACGTGTCTGCGGGAGTCGCGTCTTCTCTCCGCCTCCAGGAGCCGCCCGGCCACCGACGGTAGCGCTGCTGCAGTCTCACGAGTCCTGGGCGGAAACGCGCACCGCGTCTGGCTTGGTGATTCGGGAGGCGGCGGCGGCCCAAGCTCACCCTGGCGTGAAGAGACACTCGCCGACTGTCCATTTCATCTGTTTAAAGGGCCGTTTTAGGTTTCTCGATTTCCTCGGCATCAAACAAGCAATTTAATAATGATAATACTTAAAAAGAAGGAAAAAAGAAACCTAAAAAATACTGGGGTTACTTTAAACCTCTGTCCAACCTCTTCCTTGTTTCCAAGTGGAAATTGAGCCCTAAAAAGCGGTATTTCCTGATTTCCTGACCGAACTGTGTCGTGTTTATCTCTAGTTCTTAATAGACTCAACTAGGGGAAAGATGCAGTTGAGGTGAAATATATAT
>NW_006408616.1:6896566-6901813 GCF_000296735.1 Chrysochloris asiatica
CCTCGGAAACCCTGTGCAGGGTCGCTATAAGTCGGAACCGACTCCATGGCACATAACAACAACAAGAGGTTAGGAAAGTCATTAAACTGGCCTGCACTTTAGCACAGGACCACAGTACAAGAAAGAGCCTTTTCCTGGGAGTTGTTCTCATGCATGCTTCTGTTAATTCTCTAACAGTACACCTCTTAACTCACACAACTGCAGTTAGCAACCCCTTCCCTACAGTATTGTTGGTTGGTTGGTTAGTTAGTTGGTTGGTTATGTGCCATGGAGTAGATTCCGACTGATAGCAACCCTGCGGAGGGTTTCTGAGGCTGTAAATCTTTATGGGAGCAGAAAGCCTCATCTTTCTCTCACAGAACGACTGGTAGTTTCACAGTCCTTGAGGTTCACAGCCCGACTCGTAACCACTATGCTACCAGAGCTCCTTTATAGCACTGTTGGTGGTGGTTATGTGCCGTGGAGTAGATTCCGACTCATAGCGACCCTGTACAGGGTTTCCGAGGCTGTAAATCTTTATGGGAGCAGAACACCTCATCTTTCTCCCTTGGAACATCTGGTAGTTTCGAACTGCTGACCTTGCGGTTTGCAGCCCGATTTGTAACCACTACACTACCAGAGGTCCTTTTATAGCACTGTTATCAGCCCCTATATAAAACGTCCCTGGGTAGTGCAAACAATTAACAAGCTTGACTGCTAACCAAAAGTTTGGAGGGTCAAGTCACACAGAAGCACTTCAGAAGAAAAGTTTGGTGATCTTCTGAAAAAACAGCCAGTTTTACTCTGATATGCATGGAATCACCACAAGTTGGAACTAATCCCACAGTAACTGGAGTTGCATCGTAATTTCTTGTCACATGGATGTTACCCCCACTATACTTGAAAATCCTCAGCTTAATCTTTGATTTTCCAGCACTTAACAGAGCACCTCACCTATAACAGGAGAGTAACAAGTATCTGTATCCCTGTATTCTCCAATTATTGAATCCATATGCTCAAAGAGAAGAAGAATGTGTTACAATCAATGGGGGATTTGAGACCTTTCATCCAAGGGTCTCCAGTGGCTGGTTCTACATTCAGAGCCAGCATCCAGATCTGCACACCCTCCCTGTCTATTTTCTAGAATGCTTTTGCTGGACTTGCCACCCAAAATGTTCAAAACCCAGAGGTGAAGGAGGTCACACACCAGAAGCAGGATCATCCATAAATCAAAATGCGGACTCAGTGTTCACAAAGGTCCTTGTGAACACTTATTTTGTGGTTAGTTGTGGACTAAAACCATTAAGAAGTTGCTTTTCTTTTTACATAATGAAATGATCAAGACTATGCATGAAGCATTTGAAGACTTGCATAAATAATCTCAATGTGTGGAACATTGAGAATCTAGAAATTCGGAGAAATAAAGGGAAGAAAAATAAAAGCTTGGTGGGGGAAATATGTCACGAGTTCTACTAGCTCACACACTTTTCTTAATAGAGAATTACTTGGTCCTCTGTTAGAATCTATTTACTCTAATATTAGATACCTTTCTAATGGGTGTGGTTTTGTTTAAATGGTTTCCTGGCCTACAGCAAGTCAGAGGTAGCAAATTAGAAAACAGTTGGAGGCAGGCACTCTGACACATCAAAAAGTGACAGCTGACAGTCTAGTCATGAGTAAAGGTACTGAAAATCTATAAAAAACAAACATAAGAACTCAAAAATAATTTACTCAGAAAAGATTTGTACTCCCAGAGGACATGAATTGTGCAACATTGATGTTTATAGTGATAATCTTGAAATTTTGAAAGGTTATATATGTAGAGTGCATTTTGTTCCTCCTAAACCATGGGTAAGATATTTTAGGGGGCATGTGTTACACATTTTAGTAAGCTTCCCACTAACAAAAACAAAAACAAACCAGTGTTGGCGCTTGAACGCAGAAGTTTCTGTTTTCCAAGTCATTGCTTCATGGGCCACATATTTATTCCTTGATGCCAGATAAATTGGGTATCATTGAATTTATATTCAGAACTTTAAGATATCAGCTCCTAGAAAAGCATATCTTTAAAGTATACACTGTGTGTTTTTAGTACAAGTCCATCAAAATACGTGATACTTTCCCAATTTAATTCCCTATTTAAATTCTTCTATGAAAAACTGGAACTTACACTGCACTTTAGCAAGTACTGTCAGTCCACTTTGAATTCACTTAAAATCACACAGTGAGAAAAACAGTTGGGCCTAAATATATCTAAGTGAAGGTCCAATAGATTGAGAATTTTTCTTTAATGTAAAGCACATTGCTATTAAGGTGAATTCCATTATCACAATAATACAGGCAGCTTTGGGGCATTGTAATGGTCTTGATTCATCCAGGAGAACTCTTAAGTTCATTTCTGTCTTAGTCTGTTTTCTTCCCAGAGTCTCACTTGGCAATCACTTCCTGTGGAGAGGTTCAGAATTCACCTGTGACATGAACAGGAACAGGCTGAATCTTCTGTCCCAAAACGTTTGAAGAAAATCTCAAGCGATGGGCAGTAACAAAAACTATGTCCACTAGCTGAGAACTAAGTGAAAAATAATTTTCACAAGTGTAGTAACTAAAACTACAATCATGATTTCTATTGCTAGTAAAATCTAATCTAATGTCTTAAGTATATACTTGTTTAGCTCTTTGGGGGAAAAGATCATTTATCAATTAAATATAAAATTTGCCAAGCAGTATATGTAAAGATTTACACCCTCGGAAACCCTGTACAGGGTCGCTATGGGTCGGACCCGACTCCACGGCACATAACATTTTTTAAAGGACAACCAGTTCCTCTGAAAGTCTGGAGTAGGAAGAGGGTCTAACATTTACTCCACGGCGAAATGTTATTTGAAAACGATGGTTACCATACTTAGGATAAAATCAGACTGGACACTGCACCTTGGCCTCATCGGATCAGACAAGACACAATGCAGACTTGAGGCCAAGGCAAACAGGAACCAGTCTACAGAACTACGTGAAAAGCACGTTACAATGCTCAGAGGAGGAATGCAGAAAGCAACCTGGGGAGTCAGGAATATATATATATAAGAAGGTAAACCGCATAATTTAAAGATAGAGGCCTGCTGTGGCAAATGAAGCCTTTTTGTTGTTGCTATCACTTGCATCTTCTTTTCACCCTGTGCTCTATGTTGTCCTAATTCTAGATCCAACATTTTTTGTTTTATATTCCATTCCATTCCTTTCCTGATATATAGCTCGAACTATAAATGGGATCTTTTTCTTTTTTTCTTTTTTGGTCTTGCCGTTATTCTCTGGCCTTCTTTTCCTCTTTTCCTTCATTTCTGTCATTCCCTTTCCAAGGCCAATGTTTTATTTCCATTTTTATTCCTCCTTTCTATATTTTTTTCCTTTTAAATGTCTGCATTTGCCCTTTCTTTATAGTTTTTTTACTGTTTGCTTTTGTCTTTTTCTTTTCATGGTTCATCCTGGTGCTTCTTGCTTTACTCGCTTCCCTTAAACTTGAGCCCTACTCCTTTTCTTTCACAAACTCTTACTTTCTGAAATATCAGGGATAATTTGATGTGTGAATGTCCCTTTGCTGCAAGAACATAACAAAAATAGTAACATGTTATTGTAGCAATCCTATACAGGGTTTCTGAAGCTGCAAATTTTTGCAGGAGCAGAAAACTTCCATCTTTCTTCCGTGGAGTGGCTGGTGGGCTCGAACCACCGAACTTTTGGTTCTTGATAGTAACATGGCTAACAATTACATAGCATTTACAATTAGACTACCAGACACCATTCTAAGGACTTTTTGTGTAACATTTTATTGATGTTCCCCACAACGCAGCTGCTCCTTGGAAACCCCATACAGGGTCGCTATGAGTCATAACCAACTTTACAGGACGTAAACAACAACAACAACATACTATAGATGGAGCCTCCAGGTGGTACAAACGGTTTATTCACTAGGCTGCTTATTGAGGATTTAGAGGGTTGAGTTCACCTAAAGATACCTCTGAAGAAAGGCCTCCTAATAAAGATCTATTTTTGGGGATTATAATCATTATAATGAAACAGGTATATGATTTGTTGAATCTAAAATGTGTGATCTGCTCTGTAAACTTTTACTCAATCCACAATAAAAACTTAAAAAATAAAAGAAAGAAATATATGGAGGAAGTGGGAAGAGAGCTGTTAAATTGTGGAAACTGAAAATCAATGTCATGAAATTAAAAGTGTATGTATTGTAGAATGGGAAACCAATTTGGTCTGTAAACTTTTACTCAAATCACAATAAAAAATTTTAAAAATCTATTTCTGATAAATGAGTCACTGAAAACCCTGTGGAGCACAATTCTACTCTGACACACATGGGGTCACCGTGAATTAGAATCAACTTGACGGTCTCTGACATGGTGTTTTATTTATTTATTTGATAAGGTAGATAATATTATTGTCTCTATCCTACAAATGGAAAATGCATATGCTGTGAGGTTATGGAATGTGCCTAAAGTTCTCAGAGCTATGGTTTAAGCCCAGAGAGTGAATTCTAGAACATCTGTCCTTAACATTACCCCAGATGGCCAAGGTCCAAATGATAACTAGCTGCATCAGAGATGCTTTTCTATTTACCAGCATGAGTGTGGCTATTTATTGTAGTGTATGTGTATGGTGGGGTGGGGGGGTGTTGGAAGAAAAGTGGGGAGGAAGCCAAGCCAAGCCAACATTTGAGTTAACAGCAGAGAAAGGGAAAAGGCATGAAAAAAGAAGGAAGGCAGTCTTCCAGAATGTTGGTATCTGGCATTAGCATAAATCCTCAAACCCCATTGTCACTGAGTCATAGTGATGCTATAGGACAGAGTACAACTGCTCCTTAGGGTTTCTGAGACTGTCAATCTTGACAGAAGTAGACAGCTTCATCTTTCTCCCACAGAGCGATTGGTGGTTTTGAACCACTGACCTTGTGATTTGTAGCTCAGTGAGTATCCTACAGCACCACAGGGTTCCTAAATCCAAATATCCTAATTAGTATAATTTCATACAGATGAACAAGCCAAGTCAAAGAAATGTAAAGGATTCAGGTGAGTAACAGGAAAAGTTCATCTGTGGTGAGGTTAGAAATGGAAAAACTCTCTATATACATATGTATAATATATATATATATATATATTACCTTGTCTAACAAAGGAAAAAAGGAGCTCTGGTAGCATAGTGGTTACGAATCGGGCTGCGAACCTTAAGGTCAGCGGTTCGAAACTACCAGCTGCTCCG
>NW_006408616.1:6901913-6903493 GCF_000296735.1 Chrysochloris asiatica
GGCACTTAACAGCAGCAGCAGCAGCAACAAAGGAAAAGAAAACTTCTGTCCTTTTGGACGTGTTCAAAAATATGTTATGTCTTATCTTTTAAAGAAGGCGTAATGCTGTCCTGTGGAAGCCAAAGAGTTCAAGATGAGCTCAAAATCCTTTTGAGTCTATAATTAAAGAATTTTGTGATGCCTTGCTTTCCAATTAAAGATATTCATCTTTCTTTTAATAGACGAGGGGGAATCTGCTTCCATGACACTTCATTTGGATAAGTAGGGTAATCACTACCTATAGAGACTCTAATGAAAGAGAACATTTTGCCCTAGGTTTTTGCTTTTTTCTCCCCTCTCTTCATCTTCCCCTAGCCTAGGTAGTCTAAGCCCTATGCTCATTAGATTCACCTTGAATCGTTGGACATTCTTATCATGCTTGCTTGTAAAGTCTTGGATTCCCAATAGAAGCAGAACTTTGCTGAGAGGATTAATGTTTCCATAGGGAATAGAGATTTTCTGCCTCTTACAGAGTTTTGTAATCCCTTCAGCTCTCTTGAAGAGGTGACTCTAAGGAGGTGTTGGGATGCTGGGTTGGATCCAAATTGACCATGCATATCTGAGGATTTGGAAGGTGTCAGGTCCACCTAAGAGTGTGGATCCTCCAGCCTCTGTTGCCATGGAAATGGGCAGTGCCTTTCTTAGTCACCTTGGTTTAGGGTTGTTGTTGTTAAATACCATTAAGTTGTTTCCAACTCAAAGCAACTCAGTATAGGGTTTCCAATGAGTGTCTGGTGAGTTTGAACTGGCAACCTTGTGGTTCAAACCAATGCTGAGGTCCAGTGCTTTATCTTACAGCATCACACCAGGACTCCTTGGCTTTGGGTTGTTGATATTGCTAGTAAGTGCCATTGAGTTGGTACTAACCTATAGCGACCCTGAATAGGGTTGCCGAAAAGTGACTGGTAAGCTTGGCAGCTCAAGCTCTGCCAACCTTGCTGTTCAAACCAACTTTGCAGTCCATTGCGTTAACCCACAGTGTCGCACCAGGACTCCAACCTTGTAGTCCATCCCGGCTACAGGGCGGGTAGTGGACAGTAATTTACAGTCTACATCAAAAAGGGAGATGTAGGATTTATGGTGTGGTGCTGTGGATTAGCACTAGACTGCGGACTACAAGGTTAGTAGTTCAAACCCACCAGCTGTTCCTCAGAAACCCTATACAAGGTCACTATGAGTCAGACCTTACTCGAGGGCACTTAACAACAAAAACAACTAAGCAGAGTCCATCAAGTCTAAAAGAAAAAGTTTTGGTGTTTGTGTGTGTGTGTATGACAGATCAGGGATGTACAAGAGATTCGTTGGGAATTTGGGGTGCAAGCCATGCTTGGATTGACACAGTGGTAGTGACAATGGGCACAAATATAACAACATGAAGATGGTGCAGGACTGGACAGTATTTCATTCTGTTGTGAATATAGGGTTGCTTTGAGTCAGAACTAACTAGACAGCACTTACCAACAACAACAATAATCAGCTCCTTATTTTTCCCACCCATTATGAGCATAACCAGTTGCCATTGAGTCAGTTGTGACTCATGT
>NW_006408616.1:6908298-6909632 GCF_000296735.1 Chrysochloris asiatica
AACCACTAAAGCCAGTGAGGATGAAATAGAAGAATTCTACCAACTTCTTCAATCTGAAATTGATCAAACATGCAATCAAGATGTATTGACCATTACTGGTGATTGTAATGCAAAGACTGGGAGCAAAGAGGAAGGCTCAGTAGATGGAAAATATGGCCTTGGTGATAGAAATGATGCTGGAGAATGCATGACAGAATTCTGCAAAACCAATGATTTATTTCAAATTCCTTCTTTAGACAGTATAAAAGACAACTATACACATGGACCTCACCAGATGGAATACATAGAAATCAAATTGACTACATCTGAGGAAAGAGACAGTGGAAAAGCTCCATATCATCAGTCAAAACAAAGCCATGGGCAGACTGTGGAACCGACCATCAATTATTGACATGCAAATTCAAGCTGAAACTGAAGAAAATGAAAACAAGTCCACAAGAGCCAAAATATGACCTTGAATATATGCCACCTGAATCTAGATATCATCTGAAGAACAGATTTAATATATTAAACACTAAAGACTGAAGACCAGAAGAGTTGTGGGATGATGTCAAGAACATCATACAGGAAGAAAGCAAAAGGTCACTGAGAAGACAAGAAAGAAGGAAAAGGTCAAAATGGATGTCAGAAGAGACACTGAAACTTTTTCTCCAGTATAGATATGCTAAAGCAAATGGAAGAAATGAGGAGGTACAAGAACTGAACAGAAAATTTCAAAGATCAGCTCCAGAAGATAAAGCCAAATATTACAAGAAAACGTGCAAAGATCTGGGATCAGAAAACCGAAAAGGAAGAACATGCTCAGCATTTCTCAAGCTGGGGAAACTGAAGAAAAAATTCAAGCCTCAACTTTCATTATTCAAAGATTCTCTGGGCAAATGATTGAATGCTGCAGACAGCATCAAGAGAAGATGGCAGAGTCACTGTATCAAAAGGAAATGGTTAATGTTCAACCATTTTAACAGGTAGCATATGATCAAGAGACAATGATACTGAAGGAGGAAGTCCAAGGTGCATTGAAGGAATTGACAAAGAACAAAGCACCAAGAATTGATGGAATAAAATTGGAAATCTTTCAAGAAAGTTAGGTGGCACAGGATGCACTCACTCGTCTCTGCCAAGAAATTTGGAAGACAACTATTTGGCCAACTGATTGGAAGAGATCGGTATTTGTGCCCATTCCAAAGAGAGATGATACAATGGAATGTGGAAATCATCATACAATCTCTTTGATATCCCATATGAGCAAAGTTTTGCTAAAGGTAATACAGAAACTGCTAGAATCATACATTGACAGAGAACTTCCAGAGGTTCAAGCTGGATTCAGAAGAGGC
>NW_006408616.1:6909732-6910355 GCF_000296735.1 Chrysochloris asiatica
GACTGGGGACTTTGGACCCAGAGAGGGAAAGGGACTGTGGGCCGAAAACTGGGGGCAGGAGGGAGAAGTGTAGGGGGCGGGTTTCTGGGATATACCCTTTGGGTGGTTGATGATGCATGGAGGGGATTGGAACCATGGCAGTGAGATAATATGCAATGGAATAAATATAAAACTGAAGTTCCCCCATGTAAACTATCATATAATTCACAATAAAACATTAAAAAAAAAAAAGGTTAGGTAAGGATAATTTAATCTACACTTAGAATGAGAATTACTGATACAAATTTTATTAAATAGTGAAACAAACATTTGTATATATATATATAATAATCACAAACAAGTCCTGGTGTGGCACTGTAGGATAAGTATGGAACCACAAGATCATTTCAACTTTTGTTGAAAAGGGGAGTGGCTTAAACTTATCAGGAACTCCTCAGAAACCGTATACAGGGTCACTATGAGTCTGAACCGACTCTACAACACTTAACAACAACAACAAATATATATATACACATATATATGGATAAGTAAAAACGTATTGCTACAAAATCATAGAAACAAAACAAAATGAAACAAAAATATCAAAATGAGAAGCAATTGTTTCTTGACATCTCTTCCATTTA
>NW_006408616.1:6911310-6915605 GCF_000296735.1 Chrysochloris asiatica
AGTGGTGAGGATTTTTGTTTTCTTGACATTGAGGTGCAATCCATACCAAAGGCTGTGCTCTTTGATCTTCATCAGTAAATGTTTTAAGTCCTTTTCACTTTCAGCAAGCAAGGTTGTATCATCTGCATATCACAGATTGTTAATGAGTTTTCCTCCAATCCTGATGCCACGTTTTTCTTCATAGAACCCATCTTTAATTACACAAGGAAAAAGGAGAATCAAACTCCACATCAGCCCAAGGCCGGTACATATGAAGCAGTGGTTCAATCTTCTTTATCTTGTTCTGATACCAACTATTTCTCCAATGACACTCGACTTCTCCACTGGGTTTGATAATCCATGTTCTGGCCACACAGAACTCACAGACAATGCTCTCATTTACTGGGTTTATTAGGAAAGTTAACAGAGTGAAATTCAGGATCAGAAACAACTCAGGATACAGCAGTTTTCTGGTCAGCAATGCCTCAGGCATGGCTCTTTCTCATCCTTGACCTTTCAGTCACCTGGCCCCTTGTCCTCTGCCCTGCTTCAGCAAGTGTTACAAACTACTTTAGCACTGGTGTGGCACTGTGGAATTATGTGCCATACTGCAAAGCCCTTTGAGCTACAAGGCTGATGGTTCAAGCTCACCAGTTGCTCCTTAGAAACCCTATACAGGATTGCTATGGGTTGGAATCAACTCAACAACAACATAAGTGCTTAAAGGTCATCTAGTTATACACACCAGGTATCTGCCCAAAAACACTTCGTCTCACTCAGTCCGTGGGCCAGGAAGTCCACGACTCTGTCTCTCCATACTGCCATATCTGCTGCTGTCACTTTTCCAAGCAGGGATCTCATGCTTTGCTTGAGTCTCTTCTTTCTAGATGGTTCTGGAATCTTCTTTCTCTGCTTATGAGGTGGTTCCTTTTAAAACTTGCAAGATGGCAAAGCTATATTAACATATATTGACTTATAATTTATATGATAATATATTCATTTATAATATAACTGACATTGATTTAAAATCCCTATTCCCAATGACAAAGAAGCCTGGGTGGCATAGTGGGCTATATATATGTAGGGTTATATGCTGGGCTGCTAATCACAAGGTCAGCAGTTTGAATCCACCGGTTGTTTTTCAGGAGAAACATGAAACTTTCTGCTGTCATAAAGATTTACAGCCTCGGAAACCCCATACAGGGTTGCTGTGACTTGGAACCGACTAGATGGTACACCGCCACCACCACCATGCCCTAAGACATGGAGCCCTGGTGGTGTTTTGAGCTAAGCATTGGGATGCTGACCGCAAAGTCAACAGTTCAAATGTACCAGTCTTTTCTGTGAACGAGGCTGTTTGCTCTTTAAAGATAGACAATCCCAGACACCCTATATAGAGCCATATAATGCATATGAGTCAGCATTGACTTGATGACAGTGGGTATACTTTTTGAGCTCTTCACACACGAGGAGCCCTGGTGATGTAACTGAACTGAAACCCACCAATTATTCCCCCAGAGAAAACATCTGGTAATCTGCTCCCTTAAAGGTTACAATCTAGGAAACCCTATGAAGCCACTATGAGGTAGAATCAGCTCAATAGCACACAACAGCAGCAGCTGCTGGAAAGCCAGGTGAACCCTGAGGATCAGTTAAGAGTTGCATTTGAGCACCTTAACTGAATTGGAGAGGAGACCTGACGCCACAACAGGTAACCCTCCCAGCAGTCCCATGAGAGAAACCCGCAGTGATCTGATCTCATAAAAATTGCAACCTAGAAAATCCTATGATTTAGAAATCTTTCCAGATAGTTCTACTATATGGTGTTTCTGAGTCAAAATCAACTCAGTGGCAGCTAACAGCAACACAGACAAACTAGCCATTTCTTTCTTAATCACATAAAAGAAATCTGGAGGTAGGGAGTGCAGACGTAATGTGAAGGTAATGTTATTGTTGGTATGTGTCCTTGAGTCAGTTCCAACTCAGGGTTTCCTAGAAGCAACTGGTGGGTTTGAGCTACTCATTTTGTGATTAGCAATCCAGTGCTTATCATATAGTACCATACCAGGACTGCCACTGTTGTTGCTGTGTGCTTTTAAGTTGGTTCCGAGTCATGGTGACCCTACACATAGTTTCTGAGGCTGTAAATATTTAGGGACCAGAAATTCTTATATTTCTCCCAAGGAGAGGCTGGTGGATTCCAACTGCTGACCTTGTAGTTAGTAGCACTTTGTTGTTGCTGTTAAGTGTCATCGAGTCAGTTCTGATTCACAGTGACCCTGTATAGGGTTTCCATGAAGTGGACGGTGGGTTTGAACCACTGACCTTGTGGTTCAAACTGACCTTATGATTGAGTTCTTATCCGATAGTGCCACACCAGTATTAAATCATATACCATGGACTGCAGAACACAGGGCTGGTGGTTCAAACTAACCAGCTGCTCCTTGGAAACTGTACACAGGGTTGCTATGAGTCAGAATCAACTCAATGGCACTTAACAACAACAACAACATGGTATTTCTATTTCCAACTTTTTGACCATACTGTTTTCCACAGAGATTAGCAGGTTCTTTTCAGTGGATGATTTGGACACGGTTGGACTTAAATAATTATCTCTCTGTTCCACAGCAGCCTGCAGTGGTTTCCAAAAAGATCACAGTACATTGAAATGGTTTATAACCTTCAAACATAGAATCACTTTTTGCAAAAGAATATATCTCCATTACCATCCTATAGTCAACTCCCTGTCTTCTCCTTTGGCATCTACTCATTAGTCTGGAGAGGACCATAGTAGGACTGGAATTTTGGGGCAGGCTAATGACTACATCTCTTCCAGCTGCATGTCTTGGACAAACGATTTAGCAACATTGTCTGACCTTAAAATGAGAAATTTGATGATCATTCTTACTCCATCTTCCTCACTCCCTCTATTCATTAATTAATATAATAATTAATATGGATGGTCCTGCAGATTCCATCTCCTAAATTAAGTCCTTCTTCTTCTTTTCTTTTTTTTACTTACTGCCTATACTCTATATGAATTCCCCATACTATCGCATACCCAGATGCTGCTAGAGTCTCTTAGCTGCCCTTAACAGTTTGACTTTGGTAAAGAAAAAGGAGCCACTTTAGATATATCAAGTAGAAGGGATTTAATAGAGAAGATTAGAGGCGTGTGTAATCTCTGGAAGAGCTGGTGTAATCAAGGTTGGTAAAAACTGCTGCTGACTTTCAGGAAATGTTGGCATTCTTGAATTTCAGGGAAACCTGAATGTCATTAATCTCAGCAGCCTGAACTATTGAAGAAGCTGATTTTCAAGAGCTTGCCTGGAAACCATTGTGAAGCTCACATCTGACACAGCTGGCATTGGGGAAATTACTTACTGTGTTTTTCTTCCAGCTTCTAAATCTCGTACAAGGTCCTTGCATGGGCAGAATCTAAGTCAGATCCCTCTGGACAAGAGATTCTGGAAAATGTAGTCCCCAAGTTTCTCTGTCCACCACTCGTCTGTCAGTTTGTCATACTATGGTGGCTTGTGAGTTGCTGTGATTCTGAAAGCTATGCCACTGGTATTTTAAATACCAGCAGGGTCACCCATGGTGGACAGGTTTAAGATCAGCTTCCAGATGAAGACAAACTAGGAAAAAAAGAGTGACATATTACTTCTGAATATTTAGTCACTGAAAACCTTATGAATAGCAGAGAAACTGCCAGATATAGAGCAGGAAAATGAGCCCCTCAGGTTGGAAGGCACTCAAAATGCGACTGGGGAAGAGCTGCCTCCTCAAAGTAGAGTTGACCATGATAAAGCAAATGGAGTAAAGCCCATGGGAGAAAAGCCCGTGGGACCTTCATTTACTGATGGGGCACAACTCAAAATGAAGAGAAAGAGCTGTAAACATCCATTGAAAATCAGAACATGGAATGTACGAAGTATAAATCTGGGAAAATTAGAAGTTGTCAAAAATGAAATGGAACGCATAAACATCGATATCTTAAGCATTAGTGAGCTGAAATGGACTGGTATTAGCCATTTTATATCTGATGACCACATGGTTTACTATGCTGGGAATGACAAATTGAGGAGGAATGGTGTTATATTCATTGTCAAAAAGAACATATCCAGGTCAGTCATGAGGTACAACGCTGTCTGTGATAGGATAATATCCATGCACCTACAGGGAAGCCCAGTTAATACTACTATTATTCAAATTTACGCACCAACCACTAAAGCCAGTGAGGATGAAATAGAAGAATTCTACCAACTTCTTCAATCTGAAATTGATCAAACATGCAATCAAGATGTATTGACCAT
>NW_006408616.1:6917445-6938051 GCF_000296735.1 Chrysochloris asiatica
CAAGCCATGGTATTTTCAATCACCTCATATGCATGCAAAAGCTGGACAGTGAATAAGGAAGACCATAGAAGAATTGATGTATTTGAGTTATGGTGATGGAGGAGAATATTGAAAGTGCATGGGCTTCCAAAAGAACCAATAGATCCATTTTGGAAGAAGTGCAGCCAGAGTGCTCCTTGGAGGCCACGATGGTCAAACTTCCTCTCTAATACTTTGGACATGTTGTCAGTGGGGACCAGTTGCTGGAGAAGGATATCATGTTTGGTCAGGTTGAAGGTCAGAAAATAAGAGGAAAACCCCTAGCATGATCGATTGGTCAAGTGGCAGCATCAATGAACTCAAGCGTGGCAACAGTAGTGAGGTTGACCCAGGATCAGGCAGCGTTTTGTTCTGCTGTGCATAAGGTCGCTATAAGTCAGTAGTGACTTGATGGCACCTAACAACAACAACAAGTTTTTCTGTAATGAAGACAAGTTGTAGAGGGTGGTGGAACTGGTGTTGAGTTGATCGCATACATTTCACATTCATATCCACTGTGTGCTAATATTTTCTCACTTCATTGCAGTTAATTTAATCACTATAGTCATCTGTCCAACCTTGCCATTTCCTTGATCCTAACCTTTAATAGCCTCCTATTATCATTGTGTCATTGTTGTTGGGTGCTGTGGGGTTAATTTTCCATTCATGGAAACTCCATGTGACAGAGTAGGATTGGCCTTATAGGGTTTTACAGGCTGTCATATATATATTTTTTAATTTAATTTAGTTTTTCTAGGCTGTACTTTACAGGAGCGGATTGTCTGGAACACATCAGCAGGTCTTTCTCCTGTAGAGCTGCCAACCTTGTGATAATCAGCTGAGTGTTTCTTGTTGCACCACCACAATCCCTTCAATGTCCTGAAAGATGCTGTATATGATTTGACCCCTGCCTACATCTTTGATCTCATTTATCATTTCTCCTCCTTCTTTTCTAGTCTGCAGTATACCAACTTTCTTTCAGGTTTGTTTTGTTTCTAAATGTACCCTCTTCTATTTCAGATACTTCACTCCTTCTGTTCCTTCTCTCCTCAACTCCTTCCACTTAGCGTCTTCTCACTCATCTCCAAGTGTCACCTGGAACATCACTTTCTTCAAGAAGCCTTCCATGAATTCCTAGACCAGGCTTGTCTTTGTCTATAACCCCCCTTTGTGCCCCTACAATCCTCTTTTAGAACACTTAGAATACTTGAAAAACTCCTAAGTCTTTTGCCCACTAGTTTGTAAATTCTATAAGGACAGACACCTGAATTGTTTGCTCCTGCAGCCCCAGTGTCTAGAACGATGTCAAGTACTGCTTATCTGTGGCCAGCACAGAAAATTGTTGTAATTAACTGTTTGTAGAATGACTTCCAGAGATGTTCTACTAAGTCTACTATAGCTGACGGTGATTTTATTACAGACTAGGGTTTGAATTTCAAGTCATCATTTAGCCACATAGCAGTTCTTTAACTGTACCTGTTAGTACCTGTTGTTGTTAAGTTGGTTCCAACTCTTAGTTACTCAGTGTTACTGAGGAACTACTGGTGAGTTTGAACCTCTGACCTTATGGCTCAAACTGACCTTGCTATCCATTGCTTATCCTACAGCACCACACCAGCACTCCTATTTGGAGGTAAGAAACAAAAGGGTAAGTCAAAACGTATTGCTACAAAATAATAGAAATTGATAAAACAAAAGTACTAAATAGGAAGCTATTTTTTTCTCAGCATATTCTCCAGCTTGGTTTACATACCTCTGCAGGTGGTTTTTCAATCTTTCTAGTCCTTGCTCAAACAGCTCTATGCTCTTTGATTTATGTTGTTGCTGTTAGGTGCCTTTGAGTTGGTTCTGACTCATAGCAACTTTATGCACAACCTCACAATCCTTATTTGCTTGAGCCCGTTGCTACTGGCACTGTGCCAATATATCTCTGTTGGTCTTCCTCTGTTTCTCTGACCCTCCACTGTACCAAGCATGATGTCCTTTTCCAGGGACTGGTTCCTCCAAATAATATGTCTAAAGTATGAAAGATGAAGTCTGGCCATCCTGGCTTCTAAGGAGCATTCTGGTTGTACTTTTTCCAACACAGATGTGTTTGTTCTTCTGGCAGTCCATAGTACTTTTAATATTCTTCTCCATAAATCAAATGCATCAACTTTTATAAGGTCTTTCACATTCAGTGTCCAACTTGCACATGCATATAAGGCTATTGAAAATACCATGGGTTGAGACAGGTGCACCTTAGTCCTCAAATGACATCTTTGCTCTTGAATGCTTTAAAGAGGTATTGTGCATCAGATTTACCTAATGTAATATGTCATTTGATTTTTTTGACTGCTGCTTCCATGAGTTAATAGTGGAGTCAAGCAAAATAAAGACTTTGGCAACTTTAATCTTTTCTTCATTTATATGGATGTTATTTATTGGTACGGTGGTGAGGATTTTTGTTTTCTTTACACTGAGGTGCAATCCACACCTAAGGATGTGGTCTTTGATCTTCATCAGTAAGTATTTTAAATCTTCACTTTCCGAAAGCAAGGTTGTGCCATCTGCGTATCTCAGGTTGTTAATGAGTCTCCAAATATGATGCCAGATTCTTCTTCATATAATCCAGCTTCTCACATTATTTGTTCATCATACAGATTGATTAAGTATGGTGAAAGAATATAACCTTGGCATACATCTTTCCTGATTTTAAAACATTCGGTGTCCCCTTGTTCTGTTTGAACAACTGTCTCTTGGTCTATGCACAGTTCCTTGTGAGCACAATTAAGTGTTCCAGAATCCTCATTCTTTGCATCGTTGTCTGTAATTTGTCATGATTCACATATTTGCAAGTCTTTGCATAGTCAATAAAGCACAGTTCACATCTCTATGGTATTCTCTGCTTTCATCCAAGGTCTATTTTATATTAGCAAAGATACCCCTCATACCACATCCTCATCTGAATTTACTTTGAACCTCTGGTAGTTCCCTGTCAATGTAGTGTTGCAGCCATTTAAAAAATTTTTTAGCAAAGTTTTACTTGCATGTGGTATTAATGATATTGTCCAATGATTTCCATTTTCCATTGAGTCACCTCTCTTAGGAATATGCACAAATATGGATCTATTCCAATCAGTTGGCCTGGTAGCTAGCTGTCTTCCAAATTTCTTGGCATAGATGAGTGAGTGCCTCCTTTGCTGCATCAGTTTATTGAAAGATTTGAATTCATATCCATCAATTCCATAAGCCTTGCTCTTTGCCAATGCCTTCTGTATACCTTGGACTTTTTTCTGCATAGTACCATTGGCTCTTTTTTTTGGGGGGGGGTGTCAAACCACTTTATTCCATTTTGGGGGCGACGGGGTGGGAGCAGTGCGGTCCAACTAGCGCGTTCCGGCCGAGTTCTCCTGGATCTCTCAGCGCTGAAAAAGTACCATTGGCTCTTGATCATATGCTACCTCTTACAATTTTTTTGAACATGGGCTGTTTATTTTTGGTATATGATTCTGTGTATTCCTTCCATCTTCTTTTGGTGCTTTTTGCATCGTTAAATATTTTGGCCATAGAATCTTTCAGTATTGCAAGTTGAGGCTTGACTTTTTTCTTCAAATCTTTCTGCTTGAGAAATGCTAAGCATGTTCTTCCCTTTTGGTTTTCTATCTCCAGGTCTTTGTGTATTTCATTATAATACTTGACTTTGTCTTCTTCAGCTGCCCATTGACATTTTCTGTTCAGCTCTTTTACTTCCTCATATCTTCCATTAGCTTTAGTGTCTCTATGCTGCAGAGCAAGTTTCAGAGTCTTTTCTGACATCTGTTTTGGTCTTTTTTTTTTTCTTTCTTGTCATCTTAATGAACTTTTGCTTTCTTCTTGTATGGTGTTCTTGATACCATCCCACAACTCTTCTAGTCTTTGGTCATTAGTGTTCATTCATCAACTCTGTTCTTGAGATGATCTCTAAATTCAGGTGGGATATGTTCAAGGTCATATTTTGGCTCTCGTGGACTTGTTAAAATGGGAGTTTTGTCATCTTCTAGGGACTCAAATAATGTTTCTTTTCAATGTTCTTTGACTTCTTTAAAGTCTGAAGGGACAAGATCAGGGCTGTAGGGTAGATGGGTTATGATAATCCAATAAAATTATCACAATACAGCCTTTTCTACCTTCAAACAACAAGCAGGTACATTGTCAAGATGGGGGGAGGGGGGAACCCTCATTGAAATTGTCCTGGTGTTTTTCTGACCAACGCAGTTTTCCACTTTTTAAAAAATCTTCGTAATAACCCCCATAATTATTCTGTGTCCTTGAACTATCAAGATTACCCTTCTGGGATCCCAACAATGTCATCACAACCTTCTTGGCTGACCTCTCCTCCTTAGGTTTAAGTGGCCCAGCAGCATATACACACTAAGGCTACTACTTTGATTTTTTTGTTTTGAAGGTATCTTAAGGAGACTAAGACAAGTATATTACTGATAGAACTTGTCTGCAGTCAACCACCACATGCAAAGACATTGTTTTGGAAAAGAAACTATGCATGTATGAATCGGAGATCAAGTAGCAATAACTTTTCCACTTATCCTTACAAAAAATTTCTCTTCCCCACCCAGACTTTCACATATTGTGTGGTTTTTTCAGGCAGAGGACACCTTCACAGCATTTGAGGACACCCTCACCAGCCATGTAGATATTAGGACATAGGTACATGAAAGGAAACCCAGTGATCTGTAATGGAATATTGAGAGCTCTGGTAGCGTAGGGGTTACAAGCCGAGCTGCTAACCTCAAGGTCAGAAGATCAAAACTACCAGCCGTTCCATGGGAGAAAGATGAGGCTTTCTGCTTTGGTAAAGATTTACAGCTTCAGAAACCCTATACGGGGTTGCTATGAGTCGGAACTGACTCTACTACACCACCATAACAGGGTAGGACTTATGCTTTGCACTTTCTTGGTCACTGTATCAGTATAGACATGTTCTGTAGTTGTCGTTATTGTTGTTAAATGCCATCTAGTTGGTTCTGATTCATAGCCACCTTGTATAGGGTTTCCGAGGAGTGGTTGGTGGATTTGAATTGCCGACCTTGCAGTTCAAATCGACCCTGTGGTAAAGTGCTTTTCCTACAATGCTCACGGTGCTCCCAAGCAGACTTGGAAGGCTGGTGGTAATCACTCACAGAAATATTACTTCTGTTCTCTGTGTGTATTAGCAAGACGGAAAGACACTATGGGCTACAGCAAGTCCATTTGAATTCCATAGGCTCCAGGGACTGTGTGTTTGTGAGGTAATATCCCCGGCATGGCTCTCAGAGGCCAGAAGTGAAGTGGGGCTACAGATTTTGGCATGCGAAGCTGTGTTTACAGGTCTGCTGGGTTAGGTGGATCATAGGAGGAGGTCTTGAGGCAGAGCCAAAGAGCTTGGTTACCAGGAGTGCAAAAAGAAACAAGCATCATGCCAGGATGTAGGAGGCGAAACTCATAGTCAGGAACAGAGTGGGAGGGTTGAGAGCCATGAAGCCAATTCATTAGAATGCCAAACATGTGAATGGTCAGCACAGATTAATGGAGCAAGATATGGGAAAGTCAGGGGCAAGGCCCAGATGAGGCACAAAATGGGAGGGAAGATCTCCTTGGGTTTGGTCAGTCATATTGGTGTTATGCTAGAAATTGGTCCCCAGAGGGGCAAGGCCTCTTCAAGCATCATCCCCAAGCCAACTTTGCCTTCACTTGTGACACTTAAACTTGCAAAAATGCATAATTCCCATTTCCCTGTGTATTCTGAAAGTTAGCATTGTTCTTCTGATAATGAAGTTGCAAAGTAAGACTACGCTTATTCAACCCGACACTGGTGATTTGTGTGTCTCTGTGTATGTTCAATCCTATTGAAACAGTCTACATTGTCACTGGTGATCCAGTGGATAAAATTTTGAGTCTTTTGTGCTTTTAGTACACATTACACTAGTGGTTTTTAGAATCTATGTAGTATTTTTTATGTTTCAGAAATTCTACTTCAGATGTAATAAAGGTAGTGATATATCACATCACATATTTCTGATGTCATTACATATTTTTTCATGGACCCCCTCCAAGTCAAAGAATGATATGGGCTCTGACTCTAAGATCCAGATTGTTGTTGTTAAGGGCTGTCGAGTTGGCTCTGACTCATAGAGACCCTGTATAGGGTTTACCAGGACTCCAAAACCATTATATTACTATCTGTTTATGGGAAGCAACTAAAACATTCACAGCAAATTCATGATCAATATTTTAAAATGTTGATGTTCTGTTATTTGTGCTACAATAAAATTTAAATGAATTTAGTGAGGGGAAAATAGAATTTGCACAGCTGTTCTTGATCATATGGACTCCTGGTTTGGCACTGTAGGATAAGCTCTAGAATGCCAAACACAAGGTTAGTGGTTCAAACCCACCAGCTGCTCCTTGGGAACTGTATACAAGGCCACTATGAGTCAGAACAGACTCAAAGGCACCTAACAAGAACAAGTAAAGATTTTAATACTGCATATAATACCATTTGTATTTATTTTAGTTAAGTTTGGATGTAAGCAGTGACCTGCTAGTAAATGTCCTCTGGGCAAAATGTATACACGCACATAGGTTTGTGTATGCATGTTTGTATGTGTGTGTCTGGTTTATTATAAACTTTACTGTTATAAAATATGTGAGGCAAAGCATGCAATTTATAAATAATATTAAAATACAGAGTACTCCTCATTTTAAATTCCATGTAACCTACAGACTCTCACTGAATACTTTCATTGATACTATTTTTCTGCTTTCATTGATTTTTGTTATACTCTTTTATTCCTTGTCAACCAATGGTTGCAGCTAATGCATAAGTGTAATTCCATCATGAATGCTGGTTTTGTTATGTTAATGTTAATGTTTTTGAGTATGTGTTTATATTCATGAGTAAGTTGAAAGAAAAAAATGAAAACAACAGTTAGAAACTCACTCATTCTTCAGTGATCTGAACAACTTTTTTGTTAAATC
Organism: Chrysochloris asiatica; assembly: GCF_000296735.1. Classification (NCBI taxonomy): domain Eukaryota; kingdom Metazoa; phylum Chordata; class Mammalia; order Afrosoricida; family Chrysochloridae; genus Chrysochloris; species Chrysochloris asiatica. Next base: position 6,924,460 of record NW_006408616.1, read on the forward strand.
AGATATTAGTTCTCAAGTACTGGAAAAATATTTCCTCAATTTTTTGTGCTCTGAGTCCTGGTGTGGCTTTATAGGGTAAGCAGTGTACTGCTAGCCACAAGGTTAGTGGCTTAAACCCAGCAGTTGCTCCTAGGAAACCCTATCCAGTGTTGCTATGAGTCAAAACCAACTTCACAGCACTTAATAACACAACAACAGGAACAATGCAATGATTACAGTCACAACAGTTTTAGGCCTAAGACTTGTATGCATAATTGTCATTTTCTGTATCACTTTGTTGAGTCTAACAATTAACAAAGCAATAAAGAAGCCCTCATTTGTAGCGTTTGCCATTTTTCATGGTGTAAAAGCTCCCACCCTGATTAATTTCAATCTAAGAATGCAACATCACTTAAAGTGAAGTTGGGATGATATAACAGATGTAATAACCTCAAGGTCACAGACCATAGTAAACTGTAAAATAATTAGTAAACTATGAGTTTTTATGGAATCCTGGTGTGGCACTGTGGGCTAATGCGCAGAACTGCAAAGTTGTTTGAACCACAAGGTCAGTGGTTCAAGCTCACCAGCTGCTTCTTGGAAACCCCATATGGGGTCACTATGGGTCAGAACTGACTCAACAACACTTCATAACAACAATGAGTTTTTATTACCCTTGTTTTAATATACAACAGTGAGTGAAAAATTATCCACACCCCAGTTATGTTAACATACCCATCCACATCCATGGCTGATGACAACATTGAGCACACACGTGAAATGATTCTATTATTAATAGATGAGTGACAGTGGATTATGTGGCAAATCATTTGCAAATCAGCCAAGCCTCATGTTTATCAAATAATCCATGACAGACTTGGGTTTCAAAAAAGTTTGTGTGAGATGGGAACTGAAACAACTCAGGAAGAACATTTGGACATCTGCAAACAAAATTTGGACTGATACTTGAAGAAAGGTAAACATTTCTTTAAAAAAAAAATCATTACTGATGTCAAGGCATGAATTCATCACTACAAGCCTGAGAGAAACCAGCAGAGTATGGAATGGAAACATCCTCAATTTCCAAATAAAAAACAAAAAATCAAAAGTCAATCATCAGCTGGAAAATTGATACAGTTTTCTGGGATTCTCAAGGACCAGTATTGGAGCACTATCAGGAAAAGGGTCCAACAATCAACAGTGCTCATTACAGTGAGATGCTCACTGAAGAGCTGAAGCCTGAACTTCAAATTAAATGCAGAGGACTGCTGTCCAACGGTGTTGTGAACTTGCAAGACAATCATATCCATACACTTCTGCCTACATTGTTGACACTCTTCAAAAACTTTGTTTTGAGGTATTTAAACATCCTGCCTATAGTTCTGATCTTGCTCCATCAGACTGTCACCTGTTTTTCCCCCTGAAAGTAGCCCTTCGAGGACAAAGATTCACCTCTGGTAAAGAAATGAAGACCGTGGTGCATTCATGTCTTGCAGCTCAGTCTAAAACATTTTTTAGTAAGGGAATAAGAAAATGTGTTGACAGAGGAACACAATGTATTGAAAAGCAAGGAGATTATATCGAAAAATGATGTATTTGTCTTTTCTAAACATGGATTAAAATAAATTCTACAACCAGATTGCAAATAATTTTTCACTTACCCTCATAATTTATTTAGTTGTCAGCCAATGTAATTTTATTTCTGATAATGTCTAGTCTTCAATTGATCCTGTGTTCCCTTTCCACTGTTCAGTTCATCAACAATTTATTAACGGGCCGCTCTGGGCCAGGGCTAGGTGCAAGGGCTACAGATATGATTGTTGTTGTTAGGTCCTGTCGAGTCGGGTCCTATATGATTAAGGACTTGTTAATGAATAAATCACTGGACTGCAAGGTCGGTTTGAACCACAGGGCTCAAACTTAACAGCTAGTCCTCAGAAACACTATATAGGGTTGCTGTGAGTCGGAACCGACTTAATGGCACTTAACAACAACAACAACAACAACAACAACAACAGCTAATGGTTGGGTCTTTCAGGGTATGTTCTTGCCCTGTTCTGCATCTACATTGTCTCCCTGGATGACTTCATTCAGTCTCATGACTTTAAATGCCATCTTTATGCTAATGAGTTCTAAATTCATATTTCCACCTCTGTTTTCTACTGCAGGTTATTGCCTACTTGATGATTCCCCATGGATGTCTCATAGTTATCTTTTAAAGTTGACGTTGCTATTCCTGTCTGACACATCTTGATGTCCACCTTCTCTCCAAACCCTTCAGTCTTCACCATTCTCAGTCAATGACACTTAGGAGTCCTGGTATGGCACTGACATGATTGAGACACAGATTTAGGAATCAGTCTTAGTCTTTCTCTTTCATCCATTTTCTAGATTTCAATTTATCAGCAAGTTATGTTTCTTCTACTTTCAAAATACTTCCCAAACCTGATCAGTCCTCACCATCTCTTCACTGCTATCATCCTAGTCAAAGTCTGTCTCATACTACAGATAAACTCTAATGGTTCTCCCTGCCTTTACTTCTCCTTTATACAGACCATTCACGTAGTATTTTAGTTATCTAGTGCTGGTATAAATACCGCAAATAGGTGACTATTTCTCATGGTTTATGAGGCTAGAGGTTCAAATTTACCATGCTGATCTAGGAAAAGTCATTCTCTGTTGGCTCTAGGGAAAGGTCCTTGCTTCTTTTCAGCTTTCTTGGTGCTTCTTGGTTTCCTGGATTTCTTGTAGGGTGTTGCCTCTATCTTCTCCCATCTCTACTTGTTTGCTTCATTGTTTTCTTAATTTGCTCTTTCTTACATCTAGAAAGATAATGAGTTGAGATACACTTCATTACCATAACAAAGTAAATCCATTCCCAAATGGTATTATGACCACAGGTATGTTGCTGCTCTATCTTCTCCCATCACTACTTGTTTGCTTCATTGTTTTCTTAATTTGTTCTTTCTTACATCTAGAAAGATAATGAGGTGAGATACGCTTCATTACCATAACAAAGTAAATCCATTCCCAAATGGTATTATGACCACAGGTATGTTGCTGCTGTTGTTAAGTAGTCGGTTCTGAGTTCTGACCCTGTTTAGTGTTTCCAAGGAGCAGCTGGTGAGCTTGAACTGGTGACTTTGGGTTCAACTTTGTAGTCCAACGCATTAGCCACAGCACCACAAGTTCTGATGCATAGCAAACCTACATGGAACAGAATGAAACCCTGCATCATCCTGTCAATCACGGCTCTGTTGAACCCATTGTTGTAGCCATTGTTCCAATCCATCTCACTAGGGAGCTTTCTCTTTTTTACCCACCCTCTATTTTCCCAAGCATGATGTCCTTCTCCAGGGACTGTTCCCCTTGATGACATGCCCAAAGTACATGAGACAAAATTTTTCTGTCCTTGTCTCTAAGACATGTTTGTTTGTTCTTGTAGGCTATGGTATATTTAATATTCTTCCCCAACACCATAAATAAAAGGTACCAGTTCTTCTTCGGTCTTCTTTATTCTCTAGCTTTTGCATTCATATGTGGTGATTGAAACTCTTGTGGTTTGAGTCAGACACACCTTAGACTTAAAGTGATGGATTTGCTTTCTAACATTTAAAAAGGGGTTTTGCAGCAAATTTGCCCATTATTTAATTTCTTGACTGCTGTTTCCAGGTGTTGACTATGGATCTAATTAAATAAAATCTTACATTGACAACTATAATCTTATCTCTGTTTATCATGATGCTACTGGTGTGGCTGTATGGGTTAATGCTCCAGACTGCAAAGCCATTTGAACTGCAAGGTCGGCAGTTCAAGCTCACCAGCTGCTCCTCAGAAACCCTATGCAGGGTCCCTATGGGTTGGAATCTACTTGATGGCACTTCACAGTAACAACAAATTATTGGTGCAATTGAGAGGGGTTTTCTCTTGTTTATGTTGAGGTGTAATGCATATTGAAGGCATTCAGCAGTAAATGCATCAAATCCTCTTCCCTTTCAGCAAGCAAAGTTGTGTCATCTGCATATAGCAGGTTGTTAATGAATCTTCCTCTAATTCTGATTCCACATTCTTCTTTACATTGTCCAGCATCTCAATTTGTTTGTTCTATATTTATTTAACCTGCTATGAATCAACTCAGACTCATAGCAACCCTGCATAGGATTTCCGAGAAGCAGCTGGTGAGCTTGAACCACCGACCTTATGGTTCAAACCAGCTTTGCAGTTCAGATCACTAAACCACAGTGCCACACCAGGACTCCTGTATTAAATCACCATATAGATTAAATAAGCATGGTGAAAGGATACAACCCTGACGCATACCTTTTTTTATTTTAAACCTCCAACTATGCTCTTGACTGCCTCCAGGTCTATGTAGGTTCACATGAGCAAAATTAAGTGTTCTGGAATTCCCTTTCTTTTCAATGTTATCCATAATTTGTTAGGATCCACACAGTTGAATATCTTTTCATAGGTAAACATCTTTCTGGTATTCTTTGCTTTTAGTCAGGATCCATCTGACATCATCAATGATATCCCTCATTTCATGTCTCCTTTTGAATCCAGCAGTTCCCTGTCTATGTACTGCTGTAATAGATTTTGAATGATCTTCAGCAAATTTTACTTGTATGTGATATTAATGATACTATTCAGTGGTTTCTGCATTGTGTTGGGTCACCTTTCTTTGAAATGGACACAAATAAGGTTATTTTCCATTTGATTGGCCAGGTAGCTATCTTCCAAATTTCTTGGCATAGACTAGTTAGTGCTTTCAATGATGCATCTGTATGCTGAAACATCTCCATTTGTATTCTGGATCTCAAATTGTCAACTCCTGGAGCCTTGTTTTTCATGCCTTCAGTGCATGAAAACCCCTGAAATGGTTGAATGTCGACCAATTCTTTTTGGTACAGTTAATCTGTGTGTTCCGTCCATGTTCGTTAATGCCTCTTGTGTTGTTCAATATTTTGCTCATTGTTGTTGCTGTTGTTAAGTGCTGTCAAGTTGGTTCCTACCCATAGTGACCCTGTATAGGGTTTTCCAGGAGTGACTGGTGGGATTTTGCCCACAGAATCCTTCAATATTTCAACTCAAAAATTTTCTCTCAGTGTTTTCAGCTTGAGAAATTCCGAGTGTTTCATCCCTTTTGGTTTCCTAACTTTAGGTCTTTGCACCCTGAGATCTTTTGCATCAGCTCTTCCTTTGCCTAAAACTTCCTTTTCCAGACTGTCACCTTGCTGTCTACACACCACTTAGATTTCAGAAACCTCCTTAAAAACACATTACCTCAATCATAGTTTAATTTTTGTCTTATTTTCTCAGTAGCTTCTCTCAGGATCTGATATTGTGTTAATAATATGTTAATCTCTTTATACATGCCCACCAGATGTTGTTATTGTTAGGTGCTGTGGAATTGGTTCTGACTCATAATGACCCAGTGCACAACAAAATGAAACATTGTCTGGTCCTGCATGATTCTCATAATTGTTACGTTTAAGCCCATTGCTTTTGCCACTATGTCAATCCAGCTCATTGGGGGGGGGGGGGGGGATTTTCTCTTTTTGTGTGACCCTCCATTTTACCAAGCATCATGTCCTTCTCCAGAGACTGGTCTATCCTGATAACATGTCTCAAGTATGAGAGACGAAGTCTCACAATCCTGGCTTCTAAAGAGCATTCTGGCTGTACTTCATCCAACACAGATTTGTTTGTTCTTCTGGCAGTCCATGGTACTTTTAAGTCCAACGCCATAGCTCAATTGCATCAATTCTTCTATTGCCTTCTTTATTCACTGTCCGAGTTTTACATGCATATGAGGTTATTGAAAATGCCATGGCTTGGGTTAGGTGCACTGTAGTTCTCAAGCTGATATCTTTGATCTTGAACACTTTAAAGAGGTCTTTGCAGCAGATTCGCCAAGTGAATTGTGTCCTTTGGTTTATTGACTGCTTCTTCCATGAGTATTGATTGTGGATACAAGCAAAATGAAGTCTTTGACAACTTCAGTCTTTTCTCCTTTTATCATGATGCTATTTATTGGTCTAGTTGTGAGGAAATTTTTTCTGTACATTGAAGTGCAATCCATACTGAAGGCTGTAGTCTTTGATCTTCATCAGCAAGTATTTTAAGTTCTCTTCACTTTCAGCAATGTTATATCACATGCATATCGCAGATTGTTTATGAGTCTTCCTCCAATTCTGATGTTGCATTCTTCTTTACATATTTTTGTTTCTTGGATTATTGGCTCAGTATACATATTGAATAAGATGGCAAAAAATACAAACCTGGTGCACACCTTTCCTGGTTTTAAACCATTTAATGTCCCCTTTTCTGTTCCAAATACTGCCTCTTGGTCTACACACAGGTTTCTCATGAATATGATTAAGTGTCCCAGAATACTCATTCTCTGCAATGTTGTCCATAGCTTGTCATGATCCTCACAGTTAATTCAAAATGGTAAATACCTGTTTATTTCAGCTCACTAATGCTTAGGATATTGATCTTTATGGGTTCCATTTCATGATGGATTCCTTCCATATCATGATGAATTTCTGGTGCTATTAGTAGGTGCTGAGTGCATCTCAAAGGCACTTGGATAATTGAGTTTGGATCTTGGTCATAAGGTCAAGGCTAGAGGTTTAGATTTGGGATTCAGTGGTATAGGTGATATGAATGATTGAGAAGTGGTTTGAGGGTGAAATCCTGGGAATACCAATTTGTACACATTAAATGGAGGAAGGAATGAGACCAAGAAGGAATAGTCAGAGGAAAATAAAGAATCAAGATTATGTTCTCATGGCTAGAAAAACCTGTCTCCTTCATCTGTACTTGTGATTTAGTGCCTGTTTCAAATGGTGCCTCTTTCAGGAAATCTATTCTGGCAATCTCAGATGGATATGAAACTGCTGTCAATAAATCAAATCTGCATTGGGCAACTCTGCTGCAAAGGATCTCTTTGAAGTGTTAAAATGCAAAGATATCACTTTGACCACTAAGATGTGCATGGCCCAAACCATGATCTATCACTTCATATGTATGCAAGCTGGACAATGAAAAAAGGAAAACCAAAGAAGAATTAATGCTTTTGAATTATGGTGTTGTTGAAGAATATAGAATATTCCATGAACTGCAAGAAAAGCAAACAAATCTGTCTCAGGAGGGATACAGCCAGAATGCTCTTGAGAAACAAGGATAACCAGAGTTAGCCTCGTGTTACCGTTTTGGACATGTGATCAGGAGGGATCAGTCCCCAGAGAAGGACAGCATGCTTGACAAAGTAGAGAATCTGCACAGAAGAGAAAAGCCTCGACAAGATGGGTTGACATAGTGGTTGCAATAATGGGCTCAAACATGAAAGATTCTGAGGCTGGCACAGGACAAGGCAATGTTTTCTTCTGTTTATTCAAAGGATCACTATGAGTCAGAATCAACTTGACAGCACTGAACAATAACAACAGAGTAAACTCAATAAATTCTGCAAGAAATTTAAAATGCAAAATTTTGTCAACATTTACTATAGCACAAAAACAAAATACTGGTCACCATTTTCTAAATGCAGCAACAAGTGATTCTGTTGTGGAAAAAGGTATAAAATAGCATTTGGCTCTCAAACTAGGAGAACTTTAATAGCTGTAGTTACCATAACCCTTATAGTAATAATATCCATTCCACCTGTTTTTTTAAGGTTTGTCAACAAATGATGGTCTTTATTCTCACTTGTCTGTTAACACAAGGTGTAAACTGTATCTTTCTTTTGGATTGTGAACTCCAGAAGAAGAGAGTTCCTTCCCCCCGCCCCCCCCCAATTATTCTGTATTAAATACAAAGCTTGAGCTGGTATTGGATAAGATACAAGCTGCAGCAATTAGTGCAATCCAAGACTGCTCTGGGAGGGTAGAGAAACTTTATATTTCTGTTTACCACTGAGGCTCCAGTTCCAAGACAGATCTTGAGCTTAATAAATATTTGTTGAAAAATAGATGGTTTAAAAGTGTGGCCCAATCATCTGACAGGTGGAATGGATTATCTACTAATTTTTTTCATTTCTAAGGTCTGTGATTCTATTATTCATAACCTAAATTCTTATTAAAACTTATGAGTCAGGCACTTCCTTCTCTGCCCATGCAGTGCAAACTCTATTCATTTTTAACTTAGCTTCTTCACATTATTTAATATAATGATGTGCTTGCTAGTATATGACTATACTAATTTCTATAGCATCATTTATAGGTAGGTTTTTAACTCTTGTTTTGATTAAAGATATAATAAATTTAAGAATGCTAATGTTGAGATGCCGTCAACTCAAATCCATATTTCATGCATTGTATATAGTCTGTTAATTTTCTAATTTATTAAGGAAAACTAAAATTGACGTGTCTGTTAAATTCCTATTGCAACTACATTTGGTAATCTGTATACCTAAGGCTTTCTATCAGTCAGACCACATTCATCCCACAGCAGGAGTTCCTGAGTGGTGCAATCAGTTAATGTGCTAAACTGCTAACTAAACATTGCAGGTTCTAGTCCACCCAGAGGTGTCTTGGAAGAAAGAGCTGTTGATCTATTTCTGGAAAATCAACTATTAAAACCTTAGGGAGTATAGTTCTACTCTGTTACACAGGGGGTTGCTCTGAGTCAGAATTGACTCAATAATAACTCGTACTGGTACCATATGGCAAGCAACTGAAACCAAATTCAAATGAACTGTAGTTGTGAAAAAGTGTATGGGTCTGTTACCATCGGAGGGGAGGGCAGGATGACAGAAACTACAAATGCAAACATCATCAAACCTCCTTCTCTCCCTTTCAAACCTTGGGCTATCTCCGCAATTAGCTTTATTCTCTAAGTTATTTTCTTCCTCCAGTATAAAACTGGGGAGGGAAGGGACTGCAGTTTTAAGGCACCGCTTCATTGCTTTACATCCAGAGATAAGACAGGTTGGTTATCCCAGTTTCAGTTCAAGAAATGCTGAGCAAGGACTATGGTGGGTCCTTCTTGGGGTACTTGGTCCATCACTGTCCTACCAGTAGTTGGTGTGGAACTCTGGGCCAGTCTCAGTACCAGGCTAAGTAGGATGACAGCTGTATCAAAGGAGTGGGGAGAAGAGTGCAGGGCAGGTGAAAACGGTTCAGTCATCTGTGTCCAGGACACTGGCATTCATACCCTGATGGCTGGGAACTCCCATATATTAGCTAGGAGGAAGATCTGTCTTTTGCAATGTTCTTATCTCTCAATGCTTCTGGGAAGCCTCAGGGTACACCTACAAGAGTCCAAGACTCAGTCCTGGTTTTTGCTCTCTAATGCAGCTCCCACTGTTCTGGGTGTGCTCAGGAAACCCCTTGAAAAAGACAGGAATGATGCCACCATATTGGGCACGGTTGTAGATGAGCAGTCCCTCTATGAATACAAAACTGGAATTCTGCCCCCATGTTCCTCTGCCAGGAGTCTACAGTTCTCACTCTTGTCATGAGTTTTCCATTCTAACTATGCTCCATTTTAGGGTACAACACACACACACACACCCTAATTATCATGGAGTAAATTCTGACTCATGATGACCCTATGTGATTTAGAGTAGAACTGTGCCCAAGGCTGTGATCTTTTGGAAGTAGATTACCATGCTTTTTTTTTTTGAGATTGTTGTTGTTGTTGTTAAGTGCCATGAAGTCGGTTCTGACTCATAGTGACTCTGTATAGCATTTCCTAGTAGTGGGTCATGGGTTTGAACAATGCTTGTCCTACAGCACTACACCAGGGAGATTTCTCTTGGTGAATTCAAACTGTCAACTTTTCAGTTAGTAGCGAAGTGTTTGACAATTTGTGCCTCCCATGGACTTAAGGGCAGAGGTAGGAAGCCCCGCAACAAAATTATTTGTAAGACTTTGAACTCATAGTCAGAGATCATAGGCTTAATGTTTCAGTTACCTGAGCCAGGGCTTTATAGACCCACATTCAAATGTCTTCGCCATCTACAACTTGCAGGCTGGAATCGCTGTTCCTATTATGGGTCTGTTGTTGCCCTATCACCATTGCTGACATTAACATTCTTGTTGCCTGTGGAAATGAATGTCAGCCTCTCCTGCTGTCAGTTAATTATCAACATGGTGGTAGTGCATGTTGATCCATCAACATGAATCTAGGGACACACCTGCCATCACCCAACTACAAAGCAAGGAGAATCCGTGGATCCTTTCCACTTGTGTAAAAAAAAAATCCTGCCAATGTTAGTGATACAGAGTTTCCAAGTCATATCAATAAAGTCTTTTCCAGAGTGCACAACCTACCAAAGTAGATTGACAGTGGTGTTCACACATGATTCTAGACTCATTTTCTAAGTATGACTGTACTATATACCTCCCCACTTAGAGTGAGTTCTTGGAGCTTCCTCATTCTCTCTCCATAGTCTGACCTGTGTGGTGCCATTTCAATGTAAGAGGTAGAATGGGACATCGGTGCTGCTAAATTATAACACCCAGGAAGTGATTCTTTGATATTAATTGATTTAATCATTTGTATAATTCCTAGAGATTCAGATTCACTTTAGTTTTAGTAATAATGGGAGCCAGACCCTGTCCATACACAACAATTACCTTTTAAAACCATACAGAGAAATTAGTAAAGTTAAACTTGCTATATATATATATTCTGATAATGTCTTTATTAAAGCATAATTCACATACCAGACAAATCACCTATTGAAAGTGTATAATTTGGTAGTTTTTAGTCTATTCACAGAGTTGTACAACCATCATCACAATAATTTCAGAACATTTCCATCACCCCCAAAAGAAACTTCATACTCATTAGCAGTATTCCATTTCTAGCCTCATATTTCTAGCCCTAGGCAACTGCTTTTTTGACTTTCTGACTCTTTGGATTTATTTATTCTGATATCTCATATAAATGGGACCATACATTATAGACTTTTGTGGCAGATTTTTCTGAATTGTTGTTGTTCTTGTTGTTGTTATATGTTGTGGAGTCGATTCAGACTCATAGTGACCCTATAGAGGGTTTCCGAGGCTGAAAATCTTTATGGGAGCAGCAAGCCTCATCTTTCTCCCACAGAAAAGCTGGTAGTTTTGAACTGCTGACCTTGAAGTTCACAGCCCAATTCGTAACCACTATGCTACCAGAGAGTTAGGTGCCACCAAGTCAGAATTGACTTATAGTGATCTTATGCACAAAAGAACGAAACACTTCCAGGACTTGTGTCAACCTCCTAACTGTTGCTTCACTGGAGTCCACTGCTGCTTCCACTGTGCCAGTCCATCTCCATGGGGGTCTTCCCCTTTTGCACTGACACTTCGCTTTACCAACATGATATCCTTCTTCAGGAACTGGTCCTTACTGATAATATGGCTGAAGTATGAAAGATGAAGTCTGGTCAACCTGGCTTCTAAGGAGCATTCTGGCTGCATTTGTTCTAACAAAGTTTATTTGTTCTGGCAGTCTATGGTATTTTTAATATTCTCTTCTAACACTGTAACTCAAATGCATCAATTCTTCTACAGTCTTCCTTATTCATTGTCCAATTTTTACACGCATATGAAGCTATAGAAAATTCCATAATTTAGGTCAGGCGCACCTTAGTCCTCAAACTGACATTTTTGCTCTTGAATACTTTGAAGAGGTCTTGTGCAGCATATTTGCCTAATGCAATATGTCATTTGATTTCTTGACTGATGCTTCTGTGAGTGTTGATGGCAGATCCATGCAAAATGAAGTCTTTGACAACTTCAATCTTTTCTTCATTTATATGAATGTTGCTTATTGGTCCAGTGGTAAGGAATTTTGTTTTTTATACATTGAGGTACAACCCATACTGCTAGCTGTGGTCTTTGATCTTCAATAGTATATTGAGTCCTCTTTGCTTCCAGCAAGCAAGGTAGTCTCATCTGCACATCACAGATTGTTAATGAATCTACCTCCAATCCTGATGCCATTTTCTTCTTCATATAATCCAGCTTCTAGAATTATTTGCTTAGCATACAGATTGAATAAGTATGGTGAATGAATACAACCCTGGCTCACACCTTTCCTGATTTTAAACCATTGGGTGTCACCTAGTTCTGTTTGGACAACTGACTTTTGGTCTATGTAGTTTTCTCATGTGTGTTCTGGAATATTCATTCTCTGTAATGTTGTCCATATCTAGTGATGATCCACACAACTGAAAACATTTGCATAGTCAATAAGGCACAGGTAGACATCTTTCTGGTATTTTCTGCTTTCAGTCAACATCCATCTTATGTGAGCAATGATATCCCTTGTTCTACATCCCTGTCTGAATCTGGCTTGACCTCTGGCAGCTCCCTATTTAAGTAATATTGCAGCCATTTTTTAATTACCTTAAGCAAAAATTTACTTGCATATAGTATTAATGATATTGTCTTATGATTTCCAGATTTCATTGGATCATCTCTTTGGAACGGTCACAAACATTGATCTCTTTCAATCAGTTGGTCAGGTGACTATCTTGCAAATTTCTTGACAGATGAACAAGGGCCTCCAGTTCTGCATCAGTTTGTTGAAAGATCTCAATTTGTATTCCATCAATCCCCAGAATCTTGCTCTTTGCCAATGCCTTCAGTACATACTAGACTTATTCCTTCAGTACCATTTGTTCTTGATCATATGCTGTCTCTTGAAATAGTTGAACATTGACCATTTCTTTTTAGTACAGTGACTCTATGTATCCTTCCCATTTTCTTTTTATGCTTTCTGCATCATTCAATACTTTGCCAGTAAAATCCTTCAATATTGTGAGTCAAGACTTGAATTTTTTCTTTAGTTCCCTCACTTTGAGAAATATTGAGGGTGTTCTTCCCTTTTGGTTTTCTAACTTCAGGTCTTTGCACATTTCATTATAATATTTGACTTTCAATTCTCGAGCTACCCTTTGAAACTTTTCTACTGAGCTCTTTTATTTACTCATTCTTCCATTTGCTTTAGCATCTCTATACTGGAGAGTAAGTTTCATAGTCTCCTCTGACATCCATTTTGGTATTTTCCTTATATATTATCTTCTTAATGACCTTTTTCTTTCTTCCTGTATGATGTTCTTGATGTCATCCCACAACTTTTCTGGTCTTTGGTCATTAGTGTCTACTTCATCAAATCTGTTCTTGAGATGATCTTTACATCCAAACAGGATATATTCAGCGTCATATTTTGCCTCTCATGGACTTGTTTTAATTATATTCCATTTCAGCCTGAACTTGCATCTCAGCAATTGATGGTCTATTCCACAATCTGCCTGTGGTCTTGTTTTGATTGATGATATGAAGCTTTCCCACCATTTCTTTCCACAGATGTAGTCAATTTGATTTCTGTGTATTCCATCTAGTGAGGTCCATATGTATAGTCATAGTTTATGTTAAGAAAGATATTTGCAATGAAAAAGTCATTTGTCTTGAAAAATTCTATCATGCTGATCTTGACCTATAATGATGGATGTAGTAGCTCAAAATACCAACAGTGAGGCAAAGAGTCTTCACATCAAGTATCAATGCTATCCTCTCTGTATACAGGGTAGATAGGGATGGGAAACTTAGACATTGGCTACCTAAAATGAGTTTTCAAGAGGGAGTTTAGTTTAAGAGTGCACAGGGGAA
>NW_006408616.1:6938766-6944051 GCF_000296735.1 Chrysochloris asiatica
AAAAAAAAATTCTATCATGCAATCTCCAGCATTGTTTCTATCACCAAGACCATTTTTTCTACTGATCCTTTGTTTTTATTTCCTACCTTTGCATTCCTATCGCCAGTAATTATAATATAGCTTGATTGCATGTTTGATCAATTTCAGACTGAAAAAGTTGGTAGAATTCTTTAATTTCATCATTACTGGCTTTAGTGATTGGTGTGTAAATTTGAATAATGGTGGTATTAACTGGTCTTCTTGTAGGCATATGGATATTATCCTATCACAGACATCGTTGGACTTCAGAATAGATCTTGAAATGTTCCTTTTGTTGATGAATGTTATGCCATCCCGATTCAATTTATCATTCTGAACATAGTAAACCATGTGATTGTCAGATTCAAAATGGCCAGTACCAGTCTGTTTCAGTTCACTGATATTGAGGATATCGATGATTATGTGTTCCATTTCATTTTTTACATTTTTCTAGAATCATACTTCATACAGTCCATATTCTGATTATTAATGGATTTTTACAGTTGTTTATCCTCATTTTGAGTTGTGCCCCATCTGAAAATGAAGGTGCAGAAAACTTTGCTCCATTCCCATCATTACGGTCAACTCTACTTTGAGGAGGCAGCTCTTCCCTAGTGATATTTTGAGTACCTTCCAACCTGAGGGGCTCATCTTCTGGCAGTAGATCTGATAACATTCTGGTGTCCTTTATGGTTTCAGTATTCCATACTCTGCTACTTACTGTGTCCCACTGCTGTTCATAAGGGTTTCAGTGACTAAATATTTGGAAGTAGTCTGTCTCTCCTTCTCTCTGTCTGTCTTAGTCTGGAAGCTTGACTGAAACCTGTCCACCATGGGTGACCCTGTTGGTATCTAAAATATCTGTGGCATAGCTTCCAGAATCACAGCAACATGCAAACCACCGCAGCACAAAAAACTGACAGACGTATGTTGGTATTTCAATTAGCATCATGTTTGCAAGGTTTCTCCGTGTCGTAGCTTGTACTGATGTTTCATTCTTTTTGTGCCTTAATAACATTCCATTTGTAGATATACTATTACATTTTGTTTACTCATTCATCACCTGATGGGCATTTAAGTTGTTCCTACTTTTTTTAGATCATGAATAAAGCTACTATAAACATTCATCTACAAGTTTTTGTATTGACATTTTTACAGTTGTTTTGTGTTTATACCTAAATGTGGAACTGGTGGGTCATAAGGTGACTCTATATTTAACCTTTTAAGGAACTCTTAGGTTGTTTTCCAAAGCAGCCACACTATTTTGCATTCCCATCAGCAGGTCATGACAGTTTCAATTTCTCCATGTCATAAGGGTTATAGCTAAAGAAAGCCCAAATAAATGTCAAAGTAAGACGTATGAGGTCATGATTTTTCTTAAACCTATGGTCTATAGTTTGAAAAATTTTAATACTTGATTGATTAAATCTAAAAATTTGTTTTTACAAATGCATATTTTTTACTCACAAACATATAAATGTAAGTAATATATAAGAATAAGACTAGTGTGCAGTGCAAGCTTATTTCACAGGTGTAATCAAGTGACTAATGTTGCTGTTGTCAGGTGCCATCGAGTCGGAATCGACTCATAGTGACCCCATGCACAGCAGAACAAAACAATGTCCTATCCTGGGCCAACCTCACTACCGCTGCCACACTTGACGCCATCAGTGATGCCACCTGGCCAATCCATCTGGTTGGGGGTCTTCCTCTTTTTCTCTGACCCTCCAATAGTAAGGATGAATATATCTGGACAAAGTTTTCTTGTGGATGTGGTTCAGTCGCTCCTCCCTGAATGCTCTTCATGTAGATTAGTAAATACAAGTAGATGTGTGGCCAGAGCAGTGTTGCTTAGTTTTACTTCCTGGAAGCATCCACATCTGAATCTCAGTTAAGGCATCCTGTAACCGGCGCAAGTAAAATAAAGCAATTAAAATGGAACTCTGGCATGGAACTCTGGTGTGATGCTCTAAGATAAGCACTGGACTGCTAACCTCAAATCGGTGATTAAAACCCATTAGCTGCTCCTTGAAAACCCTATACAGGGTCTCTTTGAATTGGAACAGACTTAATGATACTTAACAACAACAATGATATGAAAAAAATATAAGCACAATTAACTATGAGAAAAAGGTTTGAAGATACTATTCAATTACTACTTAATGCAACATCATAAACTTTTGCATGACTGCAAATAATTATAAAAGATGCAACACACCTTTTTCTCCCTACCTTGTCCCCTGAAAATCTGGCAATGAGAAGTTGTTTTTAAGGGAATGCACTTGCTTTTCAACTATGTTTCTCTAATGCTAAGTGAATTTTTGCAGAGCCTTGGGCAGCCCTGGGAGCACAGTAGCTCTGTAGGATAAGCACTGGACTGTGAACCACAAGTTCAGCAGTTTGAGCCCACTAGCTGTTATGCAGGAGAAAGATGAGACTTTCTGCTCTCATAAAAATTTGCAGCCTTAGAAATCTTACATAGAGTTGCTCTAAGTTAGAGCCAGTATGATGACAGTTAACAACAACAATCAATAGGTAGTGTTAGATTGATGTAATCTGATGACTACTATAAGATTCTCAAAATGTATCTGGGTGGTGGATGAATGCAGCCTTCTCCTCTTTTTTCACTCATCTGCTATAGTTGCTCATGCCTCTGAACTGGACAGGAGTGGGCAGTGGAAAGGATTTCTACTATTTGCAAAAGATCAGTGTTAAAAAGTATATGGCTGTGATATCTGACCCCAACATGCTTGTTAAGGAGGGAGGAGTTGTTGGTCCTTTAAGGGGAAATAAATTGAAAGGAGCAACACTCTTGTATTTCACTATTTTGTATAATCTTACCCTTGGTAATCAGCAGAAAATCATTTGCATACAGGCTGATCTCCAAGAGGGCATGGTCTCTTCACAACCTCAAATCATTTGCACAATACCTCCCCTATTCTAATTATTCATACCTCTGTCTTTGAACTGATAGAATCTTCTTCCTAGAAACCTATCTAAAACAGCATTTTGGAATCTAGGTTGCATCTGAGTGTTTATTTAATGAAGCAAATGCTTCACTTCAATAAACAGACATGGCCAGGTAATTATAAAACAATTTGTACATATATTCTGCAATTTGAAATTCTGTCAAGGGAGGGACAACCAATAATTAATTAATATGGTTCACTTCTTGTTGTTAGATGTCATCCAGTTAGTTCTGACTCATAGTGACCCCATGCAAAACAGTACAAAACACTGCCATCCTCACTTCTAAGAAGCATCTTCAAAATCATTGCTGTTTCAGCCCATAACAGTACCAATTCTTCTTAGATCTTCATTATTCATTGTTCAGCTTTTGCATGCATAAAAGGCAATGGAGGACTTCTGGTGTGGCACTGTAGGATCAGCACTGCACTACGAACCACAAAGTCGGCAGTTCAAAGCCCCCAGCTGCTCCCCAGAAACCCTATACAGGGTCACTATGATTCAGAACCAACTCGACAGCACATAACAATAACAAGCAATGGAAAATACCACTGCTTGGCTCAGATGCACCTTAGCTTCCAAAGTACCATCCTTGCTTTTTAACACTTTAAATTGGTCCTTGCAGCAGATTTGTCCAGTGCAATGATGCATTGTTTGATTTTGTGACTGCTGCATCCATGTTTGTTGATTGTGGATTTAAGTAAAATGAGATATATGACAACTTCAATAATTTCTCTGCTAATCATGATGTTGCTTATTGGTCCAGTTGTGAGGATTTTTGTTTTCTTTATGTTGAAGTGTGACCTATACTGAAGGCTAGAATCAGACCTTAAGGACCTATATAGGCAACTCCTCATTCCTTACCACTCTTCCCAATGCTGATTGAGTGTCAGGGTCAATGCCTCCTTGCTTTTCTTTGAATATGCCCAGGACACAACTTCCTTAAGTTCTTTAGTGGTTCTTCACACTGCCTGGAATGCTGTCTTCCACATATCTCACTCCCTTCATGTCTGCTGAAATGTTACCTTTTCAGAGAGACTGTCTTCAGGTCACTCATGCAAAAAATACATTCCCTTTCTAAGCACCCATCATTTCCTTACCCTGATTAATTTTTATTCAAAAGCCCTAACATTATTTAACATGGCTATTTATATCAGAGAAGACATGAAATGACATATTGCATTTGGCAAATCTAATGAAAAAACAAACAAAACCCTTTTTATAAAGCAGATGGCACTTTGATGACTAAGGTGGTCCTGACCCAAGCCATGTTTAATTGTCTCATCATGGTGGTGGTGGTGGTGGTTATGTGCTATGGATGGAATTGGTTCTAACTCATAGTGACTCTGTATAGTGTCCCCGAGGCTGTAAATCTTTACTGGAACAGAAAGTCTCTTCTTTCTCCTGAAGAACAGCTGATAGTTCCAAACTGATGATCTTGAGGTTAGCAGCCCAACTCTTAAACACTACGCTAAGAGAGCTTCATCATTGTCTCATATATATGTGAAATATGGACAATAAAAAGGAAGACCAAAGAAGAATTGATGCATTTGAATTATGATGTTGGTGAAAAATATCAAACTGCCAGAAGAACAAATAAATCTGTCTTGGAGGAAGTACAACTGGAATGTTCCTTAGAAGTGAGGACGGTGAGACTTTGTTTTGCTTACTTTGGACATGTTATCAGGAGGGACCAATCCCTGGAGAAGGATATTATGTTTGATAAAGTACAATGTCAGCAAAAAAGACAAAGACCCTTAGATTAACACAGTGACTGCAACAATGGTCTCAAACTTAGCACCAATTGTGAGGATGGTGCAAGATCAGGGAATGTTTCATTCTGTTACATATATATAAGGTTGTTATGAGTTGGAACCAATTCAATGGCATCTAACCACTACAAAATTTCTCCACTAGACTGAAAACTCCATGAAGGTAAGAACATTGTCTATTTTGATTACTAGCAATATCTGTTTTTTGATAACTATAACAAAATCTGGCACAGACTTAGTACTTCATAAATCTTTGTTGAATT
Source organism: Chrysochloris asiatica (assembly GCF_000296735.1). NCBI lineage: Eukaryota > Metazoa > Chordata > Mammalia > Afrosoricida > Chrysochloridae > Chrysochloris > Chrysochloris asiatica. The sequence goes on from NW_006408616.1 coordinate 6,943,787, forward strand.
AGTGAAAGATTGATGAATTTTATCATTGTTGTAAACTCACATGAAGCCTAAAATGAATCATCGTCATTATTACATCTTCTAGATTTTCAGTGCTGTGCTTTGGTTAAGTTATTCAAATATAAGTCACGCTTGCTGTATCCTCATCTCCCTAGTACATTCATGTATTCCTCAAGGGCTTCACTTCTCTGTGAATATGTGTCTCAGTCTTAGCTTGACCCTAATTTGGAGTCTCCCATTTTCTTTCTGGATTCTAATTCGACAGATC
>NW_006408616.1:6946132-6955232 GCF_000296735.1 Chrysochloris asiatica
GTTGGCCCAGGATCGGACATTATTTTGTTCTGCTGTGCATGGGGTTGCTATGAGTCGGTTCCGACTTGATTGCATCAGACAACAACAACAACTGCTAGGTGAATAAAATAATATGCTGCAAACTTTGTATTTTTGTTCTGGGCATTAATTGGGAGGAAATCCTAAAGGCTTCTGAATAAAACCTATGCAGTCAACTATCCTATTGTGAGGTAAATATGGACAAATAAGGGTTTGTGTGCTGAGAAAGAATGGAACAGCATAACATGGCGCTTTAAAAATAGATACAAGTGAAAATTTGGGGGTTGGAGTTGGCTGTGGTGCATCTACTTAATATTTTATGATTTTGGGATCCTGCACTTTATTATACTTTACCTTGTTTCACCTTCTTTTAGACATGGTTTTCTAAAACTCTGTCTACATCAGGTGAAAACAGAAAAGCAGAATGTCTACATAATGTAATATGATGCATTTTTCCTTTTAAAAAAACTTCTCCATCATATGAGATTCTCTCTATTTTTTCCCTCTATAACATTTCCATTCAGAAATGTCTTGAAAATAAATGAGGATTTTTATCAGATGGACAAGATGCTATGTCTGCCCAATTATTGTCAGCTAATCTAGTGCTCTGGTAGAATAGTGGTTATGAATCGGGCTGCAAGCCTCAAGGTCAGCAGTTCGAAACTACCAGCTGTTCCACGGGAGAAAGATGAGACTTTCTGCTCCCATAAAGATTTACAGCCTCAGAAACCCTATGCAGGGTCGCTATGAGTCAGGACCGACTCCACGGCATATAACAACAACAACAATCTAGTGCAATTACCAATCTCACCTGCACTGTTAACACTTAGAGCCTTCCACAAATACCTAGGCATTTTTTTAAACATTGGAAATTCTCTTTGTTTCCATCTAGAATAACTCCTGTTTAAGATTTGAAATGTGAAAAACTTAAAAGTATCTCAGATTTTAAACTAATGGTATGCTATTCTTTTGGAATGTTTGCAATATGTGGAGAAGCACTTACTGTAAATTGATAAATCCAGGATTTACTCCTTTATTTGATGTGCAACAGCTATTTTGAAATTGCCTGTGAATGTAATGCAGTTTATAAATTTTGTCCCAAATGTACTATGTCTGCTGGTTATGTTGCTGCACTTATGGGCATTCAAGAAGTGTCTACTTATTCATAATTCTCATAATTAGAGATCTGAATACCTGATATTTTTGTATATCTACTATGTTGTAAAAGGAACCCTGGTAGCTTAGTTGGTTACAAGCAGGACTATTAACCCCAAGGTCAGCAATTAGAATTTACCAGTAACTACATGAGAGAAAAGGAGCTCTTGTAGTGTAGTGGTTATGAATTGGGCTGCTAATCTCATGGTCAGCAGTTCAAAACCACTAGCTGTTCCATGGGAGAAAGATGAGGCTTTCTGCTTCCATAAAGATTTACAGCCTTAGAAACCCTGTAAAGGGTCGCTATGAGTCGGAACCAATTCCACGGCACATAACAGCAACAACATGGGAGAAAGATGAGATTTTCTGGTCCCGTAAAGATTCACAGTCACAGAAACCCTATATAGGGTCACCATGAATCAGAACTGACTCTAGAGCGCACAACCACCACCACAACGTTGTGAAGGAACCCTGATGGTACATGGGTTAAGTGCTCAGCTACTAACTGAACGACCTGTGATTTGAACCTACTAGTGACCTGGTGATCTGTTTTCATAAAGATTAAAGCTTATGGGGCAATTCTACTCTGTCAATGGGGTCATTGTGATTAGAATAGACTTGACAATATACAACAACAACCATGCTGTAATTGGTAACCATAATGACAGTTTCAGAGGCACTCTTAGAACAAGGATTATTTTTTTGTAAATCATTAAAGAAAAATCAAGTTATGTCCCTAATGATTTAAATATTCAGCTCATATTATTTTAGTGAAAAAATGGATTTTGGAGCAGCCCAACCCCAGACTCTAGGTTTAGCTTCTTCACTTTTCCCTAGCTCTGTCTTTGTTTCATTTTCCTCACCCCTCTCTCTTCTAATCACATTGAACTCATAAGTTCCTTGTTTTAATTAAATAAGACAATAAATACACATATTTCTGGCACATAATTTGTACTTAGTAAATTTTACCTGCTGTCAATAACAATACCTTAGAAGTAGTCTACGTATGACATATGCTGTAATCTTTTTTTTTTTAAGTTGTATGTTTATTAGCAAAGTAGTTCACTTTAAATTGTACACTTAAATTTTTTTTTTTTTTTTATGAAGAAGCATGTTAAGTGCCAATGAGTCTGTTCCAACTTGTAGCGACCCTGTATAAGGTTTCCTAGGAGCAGCTGGTAGGTTTGAACTGTCAATCTTGCAGTTAATATCCAGTGTTTATCATACAGTGCCACACCAGGGCTCATATGATACAATATGTTGTTGTTGTTATGTGCCATGGAGACGGTTCCGACTCATAGCGACCCTCTACAGGGTTTCCAAGGCTGTAAATCTTTACAGGAGCAGAAAGTTTCATCTTTCTCCTGCAGAAGAGTTGGTAGTTTCAAACTGCTGACTGTGAGATTAGCAGCCCAACACACATATAGTGTGTGCACATATATGTGTGTGTGTGAGTACCTATCTATCTATCTACCTACTTATTATTTACCTACCTATGTAAGAGGGCTTCAAAAAGTCATGGAAAAAGGGAATTAAAAGATACTAGAAAATTTCCATGAACTTTTGAAGCCTTCTCCTATATGTATGCATAATGCATGTGAAGTTTTTAAGATTATGTTTAGAATTTAAATCTTCCTGTATTTGAATACATATTCTTAAGATCAATACCACCTCACATCTCCTGGAATGTAGGAAGAAACATAGGTACATAATTACGCTATATATATATATACATATAGTACTGCATTACACTTGAAGACAATTCTGGCAGAGCGAATACCCTCCTAACCTAGGACACCCATGGTTTATAGCGCCTTCTTGATTGTGTCAGGAAGGGCTCAAGGACAAGCTTGCATTAGCCATAAGAAAGAAAGTAGTTGAAGAGAGCAGAAATGGATTTGACTTATAGGGCAGAATGGGGGTGCTCTGTTTTGCCTCCTCTACTCAGACAGATTACATTTTGCACTGTGGTAGTTAAATATACTGAGAAGTAGCGTAGAGGTTATGAGTTGGGCAGCTAACCTCAAGATCAGCAGTTCGAACCATCCATTCCATGGGAGAAAGAGAGGCATTCTGCTTCTGTGAGGTGTTACAACCTCAAAACCCTGTGCAGGGTCAGAGTCAGAACGACTTCCTGGCACATAACCACCACCACCACCAGATTCAACAAAAGGTTTTGCTAATGTCTATGTGATACCCCCCTAACATGGCACCCTCATGCTGAATCAGATAATAGTGTTTCATCTTTTCTCAAGATTTTGTGCTACTCATATTATCACACAACATATTTCTAAGTCTAGTCTGCAAAGTCAATATTTTGCCTATCACTTTCTTTTTTAAGCCTCTTGTTGTTAAAGTGACATCGAGTTGGTTCCGACTCATAAAGACCAGACCCTGTATAGGGTTTCCGAGGAGCAGGAGCAGAAGGACTTATCTTTCTCTTTTGGAAAGGCTGGTGAGCTTGAATCACGGACCCTGTGGTTCTCAGTCCAGTGCTTATCATATGGTCTAGACAATTAGCAAAACAATTAAAGCCTTGATTTGTAGAATTTGCCCCTGTCCATCCAGTATGCAAAACTTCCCACCATAATTGACCTTAAGTCCCTAGTCTGACATTACGGAACATAAAAACATGTCCAGTGGTAGATCACCATTATGTAATACTTCCACCACACAGATGCCATAGCCCTAAATAACTTCAAGATCATAGATAATATCCAAACTACAGTAAAAGACTTAAGCATTGGTAAGCTGTTGTTTTTTAAACCCATGTATTACTTCTGCTTTTAGTATAATTTTTTTATAGTTGTAAAATTATACAATTTAATTTTCCTGGTGTAGCACTGTAGCATCAACACTGGACTGCCAACCACAAGGTCAGCAGTTCAAACCTACCAGCTGTTCCTCAGAAACCCTATACAGGGTCACTATGAGGGGGAACTGACTCAATGGCAATTAACAACAACAACAACAACAACAAATGTTCAACAACCAGTTAAAATTTTTTTCTGATAATTTAACAATTGACACAAGCCTCTAAGGGAAAAAAAATAGGAATAACAATTTTATTTACTAATGCTATAAAATTCGTTAGATGGATTTTTTCACTTAAACTAATAATAACATTTTCTCTGAGATGACTAAGTAGTTTCTTTGTCCTCTACATACAGTTTAAATATACTGTAAAAAGAGTTTGTTTACATGTGTACTCTTAAAGGGAAGGCCGAATGAAAACAAAAAATCACATTTTTCTCTTTTTTTGAAAATCCTTTTAAATTTCTAAAAAATTATATTCTATAGAACTTAATATCTACATATAAATAAAAAGTGCGAGAAACTGCAGTTGAGAATAATTTGCAATCAATGAACATAAAGCCCAGTGTTGTGAGTGTTAGTGGATTTTGGAAGGAGGCGTAAGGTTATTAGATTTTCGACCCTTTTGTAAACCTGCAAAGGTATCGTCAGCATTGGTATTTGTGATGTATTCTGCATGAGGATTATTTTGCCCCTGGGGAAGTCAGAGTCAGGTCAAAATCACTCTTGGGATTCTGAAGTCTGACGTCACTTCTTTGGCTCTGCCCGCTAGAGGAGCTCTGGTAGTGTCGTTACAAATCGGGCTGCTAATCTCATGGTCAGCAGCTGTTCCGCGGGAGAAAGATGAGGCTTTCTGCTCTGGTAAAGATTTACAGCCTCCTGTACAGGGTCATTGTTAGCCGGAACTGACTCGACGGCACATCACAACAACAACTAGAGAACTCGAGAATGCTTTTAATGGGCCACTGTGAATGATGGTTGAGAACTAATGTGTTGCAAAAATAATTTCCTGAAGTTTTCAGATACAGAAATTATTGTGCATTGTTTTTCAGGCTCTGGAATGGTATGTCTTTTGGTGGAGTTTTCAGGTGGAACTTGGAATAAAGGGGCAAGTGTATATTTAAAAATTCTCCCCTATTATTCTTTTTCTCAGAGAGATCTTGAAACCTTGTTAGTCTTTTGAACAGTTTTCTTTCTTCTTCTTCTTTTTTTTAAATAAACAAACAACCTTGCAATAATGCTAGTTTGAGATCAGTTTTTGTTAAAATACCTAAGCAATACCATCAAATCCTTTTGGAGATGTGAAAGACAGCAAGGAGAGAAAGTGAAGGGAGATATAGTTATTCCGTGGTCTATAGATTAATAGTGACATTATTTCTCTATTTAGTTCTTTTCCAGATCATGAAAAAAATAGTCATAGGCATTTTAACTTTCTCTGCTATCCAGCATAACTCCTTTCTAAAATCCTCAGTTGGGTTTTTAAATTTCTGGTCACAGGCAGTCCTCAATATAATTTTTTACTATACCAATTAAAAAATACTGATTCATTCAGCAGTTATTTATTAAATATTAGTGTGTGCCAGGCACTGTTCAAAGTTCTTAGGATATATTAGTGAATTAACAGACAAAATACCTGTTCTCATGGAGTGTGTACCTTTGCTCACAAAGAGAATCTTCCTCACCTGTCCCTAACAAGACCCAGACTTGTTGAAAGACTCTGAGGTCCAAGAAGACCTGTTACCAACTGCTGTAGGAAGGCTGCAAAGTTACTAACAGACTACACTCAGATGTGTAGGAAAAAGGGATGCAAGCGATTTATGATTTCTATAGGATTTTTTTCCCCTGAACATAGTGATGTGTTATGTTGTTAAATTTTTAGGAATTTTTAAAGCTGGTTGTTAAACATAGTCATTATTTTAAATTGAATTATATAAATTTATAACTAAATTATCTGAAAATAAAAGATAATAAATGGTCAAAACTCACCACTTCCTAATTATGTTACCAAAGTTTTATTATTGTTTTACTACATTTTCACCTGGTTTAAAGAAATGTTTAAATGCTTGTGGCTAACCAAAAAAGTATGTGGTTCAAACACATCAGTGACTCTGTGGGGAAAAAGGCCTGGGTGATTGGTTCCCATAAAGATTGTTGTTAAGTGCCGTCGAGTTGGTTCCGACATGTAGTGAACCTGTATAGGATTTCCAAGGAGTGGCTGGTGTGTTTGGACTGCAGACCTTGTGATTCAAACTGACCTCGTGGTTTAGTGCTTATCCTACAGAGCCATACCAGAACTCTCCCACAAACATCACAGCCTAGAAAACTTCAGGAGCTAGTTCTATTGTGACCTATAGGGTCACAATGAATCCTATTAATGTGATAGCACAAAACAGCATACTTGATCTAACCTTCGTCATGAGGCTCTTCCTAATAGAAAATGAAATCAAACAAAACAACAAACTCAATTATGTCCTATCAATGCACTATTTAACCATTTGCTTACTCTCTAGATTGAAAAGGAAGAGGAGGGTAAGTGAGCAATTTCTTTGCCGAATCAAATAGTTTTAAATCTTTTCTCAATATTTTGTGGTATTTATAATAGCACACAAAGTGTAATCTGCATTGTTAATATTTTATCCATCACTTTCAGAAGTCTAGACCAGGGATGGGGAATGTCAGGCTCTTAGGCTGTATGAGGCCCTCGAAATCATTTGGTGTGGTCTTGCCAAGGCAACCGCAATTTTAAAGCCATTCAAATATAGCAGGCTAATCTTTAAGCTGATAGTTTTTATGGCCCACAGGTGATGTTATAAATATTCAAATGGCCCTTGGCAGCAAGAAGGTTCCCCACCCCTTCTAAACAATCAACAAAACAACAAATTAAACCTTGATCTGTAGAATCAGCCCATGTGCAGGATATAATTATTCTTACCATAATTGACTTTAAGCCCCCAGCCTGACATCACTGAACATAGAAAATATGTGCAGTGGTAGATCGCCATTATGTAATACTTCCACCAGATAGATACCATAGCCACAATAACCTCAAGATCATACGTAATAGTAAAAATGCAGTAAAAGAGGCATTGGCGAAATTTTTTTAACCATGTATTATTATTACCTTTGCTTTTAGTATAATTTATTTAGTTGTAAATTTGTAACATTTAACATTAAATAATGACTATGTTTAATAACCAGCCTTAATGTTTCCTGAAAAATTAATAATTGACTCTCACAAGCCACAATGCTTAGGAAAAAAACATGGGAATCATAAATGACCTGTTTCCCTTACCATCCTCCTTCAATCGAATAGCAAATATGTTGACTCTACCTCTAAATCAGGAGTCCTGGTGTGGTGCTCTGGGTTAATGCACTGGACTGCAAAGTCCGTTTGAACTGCAAGGTCAGTGGTTCAAGCTTACCAGCTGCTCCTTGGAAATCCTATACAGTGTCGCTATGGGCCGATACAACCTCAATGGCACTTAACAACAATAGCAACAACACTTCTAAATCGTATCTTGGATCTGATCACTTCACTAACACCATGCTAGTTCACCTTTCACCTGAATCCCATGAGTAGCCTCCTAATAGCTCTCCCTGTCTCCATTCTATTAAGTGCAGGCAAGTCAGTTCTGACTCAAGCAACCCTGCATAGGGTTTCCAAGATTTTAAATCCTTGTGGTAGCAAAAAGCCTCTTCTATCCAGTTGTTGTTATGTGCCATTGAGTAAGTTCCAACTCATAGCAACCCTGTATAGGGTTTCCAAGGAACAGCTGGTGAATTTGCATAGTGGTTATGAATTGGGCTGCTAGCCTCAGGGTCAGCAGTTCGAAACTATCAGATGTTCTGCAGGAGAAAGATGAGGATTTCTGCTCCCATAAAGATTTATAGCCTCAGAAACCCTGTACAGGGTCGCTATGAATTGGAACTGACTCCACAGCACATAACAACAACAACAACAAATAGGGTTCAAAGCCTGTATAGGGTTTCCAAGGCTGTAAGTCTTTACAGGAGCAGAAAGCGTCATCTTTCTCCCGTGGATCAGCTGGTAGTTTCGAACTGCTGACCTTGAGGTTAGCAGCCTAACTCATAACTACTAAACTACCAGAGCTCCTGCCAGCAAAATCCTTAGCTTCCCTATGCCTTAGTAGTCACATGAATTAAACGGAAAGAGCGGTAATATCTTACCTCCATCATTGGGTTTTGAGACTCAAAGGAGTGAATATATATAAAGCACTTTTAACACGCATTCGATCATATTTAACACTATGTAAGTTTAGCTGTTGATATTATTACCATTGTTATTTTTTAAAAACTCAAAGTTCTAAATCACTGTCTGCAATTAACATATCTGTTTGGAGTCCTGGTGTGGCACTGGGGGTTAACATGCTGGACTGCAAGGTCAGTTTGAGCCGCAAGATCAGTGGTGCAAACTTACCACCTGCTCCTCAGAAACCCTGTACAGGGTCTCTATGAGTTGGAACCAACTCGATGGTGCTTTACAACAGCAACAACAATTCATCTGTTTGCTTGGTTTCTGTCTCCTCTAAAGTAATTTCAGTTCCATGAGAATAGGGACCTTGACTACTTTTATAAATTACTGTATCTCAGCACCTAGAATAGTGCCTGGTACACATCATGTACATAATAAGTACCTTTCAAATAAATATGTGTATAAACCAATAAACACAAAATTTGGTGATGACACCATTCAAAGGCTTCATTTATTTATTTATTTTTTAAGTTGTGAACTGAATGATAGTTTACAAGGGAGAACATCAGCTTTACACCCTAGTTTCATTGTCATTACAATCTCCTCTGTGTATCATTATTCAACAGTATTTGCTTCCATTCCCTCTGTTTTTTTTTTTCTTTTTTGGGGGTGGGGTGGGGTGAAGGTGTAGAGAGGTACACAAAAACATTCAGGAATATATAATAACTTAAGTAACCAAAGGGCACATCCTACAAGCCTGTCTCCTGGCTATGAGCAATCAGTCCCTCTATTTCCATGAATCTAGAGTCCTCAGTTGATCCTTCTCTCCATGTCCTCATCTCTGCCTCCATATCTGGTGTCGCTGCTTCTCTGGATAGGGTACCACATTCCACTTGTGCT
>NW_006408616.1:6955717-6976077 GCF_000296735.1 Chrysochloris asiatica
TTTTTTTTTTTTATCTTCCTCTAGTTGAGTTCTGATTATTAAGCCATTGAGGCTAGGTCAAATGGGTACTATCTGCAAGATTGGGTGTTCTTGTGCATCTCCCCTCACTTCATATCAGCTGTATGCTTCAGGTTTCATTTATTTTTAGAAAAAAGAAGTTATCAAAGAGTCTTGTACACAGCATGATTGTAAAGGCCCAGCCTTACATACAGGTAGTGGAACTTCTTTGTTTTTGGTACTGGTCCATCTTGAGTGTTCAGTGTCCAATGTCCCGGTGGTTTTAATCACTGGGACTACTTAGGATAAACTTAGCTCCAGTAGTGCAGTCTACGTTGATAACTTATTGTTGAGGTCCATAATGATGAATGAGCCCAGACTCAGATTTACTATGAGTCTGGGATTCTCTGAAGCAGCCTGATGCTTATGAGTCCAAGGCCTCAGAACACCTTTGTTCTCCTTAATGAATAAGATTTTTAGCAGTACTTACGTTTTGTGGAAGAACTTGGAGTAGACTCAAGAAACCTTTTAGCCTTTGCTTTTTTGAGTAATTGTATCTAGAGCAGATACATTATCTGGGGGGGGTGGGGGGAAGATCTTGAAGTCATCCATCTAGAACCTGAGCAGGTGCTCTACAAGGTGGTATGGAAAGGCCCATTTCCATATTACTCATTTCTCATTTCTACCCCAGATGTGTCAAAAGGAGGTAGGACTCATGATCTGTTGACATCCGCCCTTCTTACTTTGCCATGAGCTCTTTGAAGACAGAGCTCTTTGTGTCCGCCTATGTCTTGAGTACCTATCACAGGGCCTGCACAGAATAAAAATAGACAGATGAAAGACAGGTTGCCCATATTTAAAGCAAAATGAAATTATAGTGTGACACCTAAAATCCTAGAAAGCAGGGACTTGGTGAAGCTCAACCAAGATACAGAGGTCAGAAAATAGAACTAATGTTCTCCCCTTCCCAACAATTCCTATTCAAGCAGAAAGAGGGAGGGAGAAAGCAGAAAGAGGGAAGGCTCTGAAATTAGACGGATATGACTTCAGTTCCTGGCACTGGTTAAGTGACCTTGAACAAGTTAGTTAAACTGTCCGAGTTTTGGTTTTCTATCTTTGGAGAAGGATATCATGTTTGGTAAAGTGGAGAGTCAGAGAAAATGAGGAAAACCCCCAATGAGATGGATTGGCCAAGTGGCAGCATCGATGGACTCAAGCGTGGCAACAGTAGTGAAGTTGGCCCAGGATTGGGCAGTGTTTCGTTCTGCTGTGCATAAGGTCGCTATAGGTCGGTACCGACTCGATGGCACCTAACAACAACAATCTGTGCACTGAGCGTGATAAAAGGTATCTTAAAAGGATTAACTAAAATAGAATATGTGAACATTTAGCCCAGAATCAGGTACCAGTTATATATTTATTACTAGAATCTGTTGACATAAATTATACAAGATGTTTTTTGTCTGCATATTATCAACAAGTAGATTAATGGGCAGGAGGATGTCTATGAGGCTAGGCCCAATAACATAGGGCCATAGCAGATCCTGGAGTAAGGTTGTGTTAGAAAATTGGGGCATGCTGATGGTAGATAGGTGAGGAAATAAGGATGAAACTATAATAACTAAGAAAACAATTTAGGGAACTCAGGAATAGATAAACATTCATGCATTGGAAACTGGGTTCTTATAAAATTATTGATGGTGGTGGTTATGTTCTGTGGAGTCAGTTCCAACTCATAGCGACCCTGTACAGGGTTTCCAAGGCTACAAATCTTTACGGGAGCAGAACACCTCATCTTTCTCCTGTGGAACCACTGGTAGTTTTGCACTGCTGACCTTGAGGTTAGTAGCCTGATTTGTAACCACTAGAGAATCTCTATTCTTCATTAAATATCTACTTTTCAGAGACAATAAACACCAAAGCCATCTACTGTGAATATTGACCTAGAAAAACTTGGTGGTTGGCTGATTTTAAAGTAATGACTAATGTATTCATAACACAAAGGCCATTGGATCACATATGGCTTTTTATTTATTTATTTTTAATATTGTTTTCAACATGGAAAGAAGGTCCACAGAAGAATTGGATGTGAGTGGGAATCAGAGCAGAAAGTGATGACATCCTGTTGGACACAAAGAAAAAAAGAATAAAAAATGATCCTAGCCTAATCCATAAATGGCTGTAACATAACAACTTCGAGACCTCAAAAGGATTAAAAAGAGTAACATCTAAAAAGGGTATTCCTTGGCACTGCGACAGCCCGATGACCCTTGGGTGTGTTTGTAATATATGTGTAGGTGAGAGAGTAATTTGGCAGAAAGGGGAAGAGTTAATCTGAAAGAAGAAACTTGAGGTTAGAAGAACATGAAGGCAGATGGTCCAGGATGAATGTGAAAAAAAAAAACAAAAAACAAAATAACAAGATTTAATAATGAATTGGGAAAAAAAGAATCAGCTAACATTAATGATCATTTACTATGCAGTTAGCACAGTGCTAAGCTTTGTACATGCACGGCAGCCTATGCAGTAGACCCTATTGTTAGTTCCACTTAACAGGGCGAGAGGCTGATTCAGTGAGTCAGTGACTTGCCTGAGCTGAGAGTGCTTGGAGGGAGAGGATCTAGGGTTTGAACAGAGTTTCTCTGGTTTGTGTACTTAACGCCCGAGTCCATGTGCCCAATGAGCTGAGGGAAGATAGAGATAGAAAAAGGATTAGGAAGGAAAGGTGCAAAGAGTTCTGATGTTGAAGAATCTTAGAACAAAAGTCAGGTAGCAAAAAATAAAAGAAGAAGAAAACATTTACAAAGAAGAAAAGGAATATTCATTGATTACCTTATATGTGACAAGTGCATGCATATCATCTCCTTTAATCATGCAACAAGCTCATGAAGTAGATATGATTTTCATTTACTCAAATGAGGAGATAGAAATTCAAAGAAGTCGCTGCTAATCATGTAGCTTATAAATACTAGAGCCCGGATTAGAACTGCTGTATGCAGCATTAGAAAGCCCACAAACAGCTGCCTTGGGGAGCAGCTGCCTTGAGAAAGGAAGTTCTAAGACTGGTGTGAGAGAGTAAAAATGGTATCTCCTTCGAATGGAGGGGTAAAAATGCAAATCAAGCATTACAAGAACGACACACAAAAAAGGAAACGAGAAAGGGAAGGCCACAGGGTAATAATGAGATGCACATCACCTGTTCTTCCTTTGGTCAACAAGGTCCTTTTCAAGGCTCTGTGTGAAAAACCAAGTGACTGAGTGGCACAGAAAGACCAACAGAGATGCTTCCATTGATCATCACATGGAATGTTCAGTGATGCTGCTGCTGACATATGCGCTTTGGAAACACCCCAAACTGTGACAAAAAAAAAGAAAGAAATTCCAGACAGTTGATACACTGCTGACTACAAGAAATGCTTTGTGAAAATAGTAACTTTAACAGGGTACAAATACAGAGAGAAGTTCGGAAAGACAAATCTATAGAGGTTGCTGATAAGAGGTTTGGTCTTAATACACAGTTTGTAGAGACATAGCTGGGCATGAAAAACAACCACTTTGCATATGAGGAAACTGTGGCTTATAGAGTTTGAGGACTTGTCAGAGTCCTTGAGTTTCAGAATCCAAATTGAGTGTGCTTCATGCTCCATTTTGCATCTAACAAAATACATTTTTAATGGTGAATTTTTGTTATCAGATGACCAGGAAATGCTTACCATCATAGCTTAAATCTTGTGCTATATAAGTGATGGTGGTAGTGATTGTGTGCTGTGGAGTCAGCTCAGACTCATAGCACCCTGTATAGGGTTACCAAGACCATAAATCTTTATGGGAACAAAATGCCTCATGTTTCTCCTGAGGAGTGGCTGGTGTATTCGAACTGCTGACTTTGAAGTTGTGTAACCAACTACTATTAAGTGCTGTCGAGTCTGTTTCTACTCATAGTGATACTGAATAGGGTTTCCTTGTGATTATCAGTCCACTGCTTATCTGATAGCACCACAACAGGAATCTGTGCTATATAGATAGGAATTGTAAATTAAAAAAAGTTTTTTTAAAATAAAAACAACCTTATCTTCCAGATGAAAATGACATTTATTTCTGTCTTAATAGTGCTATGCTGTTTTGGCTGTGGTAGTGTTTTTCAGGTGCAGATTTACATAGAATCTTAACCTTCTATTAGAATATAGCAAAGGTAGATGCTGACTTCACAAAGTGATGACAGGTTTTACTACAAGATTTTCTGTATACGTATTTCTGTGATAAACTCATCCTGAGGGGCAGTTACTTTGTGTTTTTCTTTGCTTAAAATCTCAAATCCAAATCAACTAGAAATGGCAAATAGGCTGTTTCAGGAGGTAGAGAATCTGCTTATTCTATGTAATGAAAAGCACAAGTAGGTTAGTAATTAGTGTAGCTTAACATGGAGGAGATCTCTAGAATCATAACACCAGTTACTAACCAAAAGTTGGTGGTTCGAGCCCATCCAGTAGTTCAACGGAAGAACGACCCGGGGACCCGCTGTTGTAAAGAAAACCCTCTGTGTCAGTTCTACTGGGGTTGCTATGAGTTGGATTGACTTAACAGCGGCTGGTGGGTTTGAACTGCCAACCTTGAAGCTCAAACTGACCTTTTGGTACTGTGCATTATCCTGCAGTGCCACACTACACAGCCCTTAGCAATTCTTTTTATAACCAGAAGAGGCAGGTAAGGTCCTGGCTGAGGAGGAAGGGTGGAGGTTCTTCCTAAACAGAGCGGAGTAACCCTGGGAAGCAATCCTGCTCCCATAGCTGACCACTAAAACATCTTTAGTTTACTGTCTAAGACTCTCTGACTTGCCCAGTATCACACAGTGGTCTCTGTAAAACCAAGTGCTGTGAGTCCCAGGTGAACACTGTTGCAAGAGTTGCTCCCTAATACCATGGACATGACATTGACCACCCAGTACTGCCAACATAGTCCATAGTGTGGTCAAGTTGAGGCCATAAGGAAAGAGGCCATCAGGAAATCTTCAACTCACAGGGTCAAAGGCAGCCTGTCAGGAACTAAAGAGGTCACATCCTCAGTTGCTCTATTGCTGTTAGTTGAGACTTCATAGGTTCATAGAAACCTCATAGGCTCCAACATAGGAATGATTGTAAGGATGGTTCAGGACAAGCTGTGTTTTGTATTGCTGTATACAGGGTCAGTATGAGTTAGAACTGACTTGAACATGCCTAACAGGCACAATAACCATGTGACCAGGAGCCTGGTCAGCTCAGTTTGTCTCAGGGGCTAGAAATCAAGATTCTGTGCACTTTCTCCCATTTTGAGCTACCCTGATAAATATCCTACTTGTTCCTTTTGTTAAGGAGCCTTGGTGGTAAAGTGGTTAAGTGATCAGCTGCTAACTCAAAAGTCAGTAGACCAAAGTCATAAGCTACTCTTTAGGAAAAGATGTAACTGCTTGCTTTGGTAAAATTACAGCCTTGGAAACCCTAAGAGACAGTTAGTTATATTAAGATAAACAAAAGTGGTGCAGACTGGAGCACAGAACCAGGCCATGGGGTATGATTAACGTTGATATAGGAGGATGGTGCAGAGCTGTCGGACCATACTGAGACATGTCCTAGGTTGGGAAGGGGTCTTCCAAGGGAGCACATAGGCCCCGGGGCCAACTCTTCTTTCTGCATGATGACAGAAGTTGCTCCAGGGTGGCTTTAGTTTCAAGAAACATAATTGATTCATCTTCCATTTATGTGGATGGTCATGCTTAAAAATACAGGAAGCGTTCATATATGAACACAAGAATAGACACTGTTCAGAGACAGAATTCCAGATGGAGGTAGAACTTACAAAGTGACAGATACTGGTTGAATGTGCAAAAGCATTTTTGACCATCCACCAGCAATAAGTGCTTCCTGAAGGAAGTATCTGGTAGTAGTATCCTCAAACACTGTGCCTAGGACTTGCTTTAACAGGATAAAGAGTGGATGGCCCTTACTCAGGATTCCTTGCTAGACTGAATGAGTCTGGACTGTGAAGGTGATTGGCAGGGCCATCTGCCCCTGATGAATATTTATTTGTAGACAGTTCTACAGATCTGAGTGAGCTTCCCCTCTGCAGCACCATCAGCTACTGAGAGCAAGGTTGCACACAGGCCTGGGAATTCTAGGAGTGGAGGGAAGCTGGAGCTAGAACTGCATTGAAAAGGAGCCACTGAACTGGAATGCAGGGCATAGGTGGAATTCCAGCTTCAGAAGAGACAACTCAGTGGATAGCATAGTGTATACATTGGCGGGTACTGGATATTCAATGTTTGGTCAAGATGGACCACAGATAAGAAAACAGAAAAATCTCCTCTTGTACAAATGAAGACTTGTTCATTTCACTCTTGTTCATTCACTCTTCATTTACCCCTGCTCCCTAAATGGTCCTTTACTTTCAAATGAACATCCAATTTATTTTTTAAGTCAGTTTACATTTTTTGCAAGCCCCCAGTAAATACTGTAATTCAAATGTACAAATAGCATCTATGTGTTCATTTGTAAGAGAAATTACTCTGCTATACAACAATAACTGTCAAAGCAAATTCATCTTTACATCAAAGGCTGTCTGTCATTTTGAGAAATTATACAAGCAACAGCATTCATCATAAACAGTGTTTCCTTGATGTGTGAAAAAGGGAATGTGTGAATTTTCTTTTATAGATATAACTTGTCTACAACACTTCTTGAGCTATGTTTCTTTCTTATTTATAACTTGCTGTCACCCTGTTGTTGTTAAGTGCCACTGAGTTGACTGCTACTCACAGTGACCCAGTATAGAGTTTCTGAAGAGCGTCTTGACTTGACGCTCCAACTTTGAGGTTAACAGTCTAGTGCTGATTCTACAGTCCCACACCAGGACTCCTGCTATCCTACTGATCAGAGTCACTAACATCATTCAGCTCAGTGTAGGTATGTCTTAGTTTGCTAGACTTTTGTAACAGGAATACCACAAGGGAGTGACTTTACGGAACTCATCTCTGGAAATAGCCCTGAGGATTCCTTGACATTCTTTGACTTTTAGATCATCCTCACAGGGTGTGTGTCTTTTCCTCCAGTGTATGTCTCATCTCTGTGTCTCTTTTAACTTATTATTAGTCAGAAGTTATTAGGTTTAGGGTGCATCTTACACTAACATGGTCTTATTAACATAAACCCTTATTTCCAAACAAGGTTATATTTACAGGTACAAGGGTTAGGATTGCAACATATATTATTGGAGGACACAACTCAATCCCTAACTAAGTGCCTTCTGCCTTGGAACTTTTGCTTTAACTCTTCTCTCTCCCTGGAACAACCTATCCCAATTGTATCCACTTGCCTCACTCCATCACTGCCTAAGCTGTCTCAGTGAGCCCTACTTTGACCATGCTAATATTGCAGCCTGGAGTCCAGCTGTGGCACTTTGGGTTAATATACTGGACTACAAAGTTAGTTTGAATTGCAGGGTAAGTGTTTCAAGCTCACCAGCAGCTCCTCAGAAACCCTATACAGGGTTGTCATGAGTCAGAATTGACTCAATGGCATTTAATAACAACAACAGTAGTGCGGCCTAACACCCACCCCTGTACTCTTGGTCCCGC
Organism: Chrysochloris asiatica; assembly: GCF_000296735.1. Taxonomy (NCBI): domain Eukaryota; kingdom Metazoa; phylum Chordata; class Mammalia; order Afrosoricida; family Chrysochloridae; genus Chrysochloris; species Chrysochloris asiatica. The sequence goes on from NW_006408616.1 coordinate 6,963,321, forward strand.
TTATCCTACTTAATTGCTGTCTCTCTTTCTCATCACTTTATAAAACACTGTAGCTTAGGTATTAATTATATTTGTATTTATTGCTAGCACCCCTTTATGTGCACTGTGGGTTAATGCACCAGACTGCAAGGCCATTTGAACTGCAAGGTTGGTGGTTCAAGCCTACCAGCTGCTCCCTGAAACCCTATACAGGGTCGCTGTGGGTCAGAACCGACTCGACGGCACTTAACAACAACAACTCTTTATTAGAATGTAAATTATACAACCAATGACAGGAATCTCTGTTTTGTTCAATCATCTAGTATAATGCCTGACACACACTCAGTATATATTGTTGAAGGAATGAGTGATTAAAGGAACATTCTCAGTGCCTGCTTGGTCATCCAAACCCTATCATCCTTCTGAGTAACACATCACCGACCTGGCTTTTTGGTCATTTCATTGGTTCTTTGGAGACCTGTTGCCACTTCATTTGATCATCCTTTATGCAAATAATATCAAAGCTCCTTTTTTTTTTCTTCAATTTGAGAAACATTATTACCAAATACCAGAAAAAATAAAATAAAATTTCATATTTACTCTTGTAGTTATTTTTTTAAAAAAACATCAGAAGTAAAACCTTTTAGGTCCTGTTGAGGCAAAGGCTCTCTGTTAAGATCCAGACATTCTGACATGAATACTAGTCTCATCTGGTAGCATAAGTTCCTCTTGTTGCTAAATGGGTGACTGTCTTGCTTGAACTTAAGCCCTGAGTTTCTTATTTAGTCCCACTCAACATGAATAACAAGTAACCAGATCACACTTTCCCAAAAGCCTTTCATGTATGTGAGGAAAGTAAAGTTAACACTGAGATTCTGACCTGCAGACGAAACAGCCCCAATATCATCAATATTTCTACAGGAGACATAATGTTTTCCTATAAAGAATTTCTTTAGCAAGTAAATATCAAAATGTTGCAAACAAAAGTGAGCCACAACAATTTAGTGATTGCAACAATTCAGCAAAGGTCAAACTTCAGAGAGTAAGCAAGGATTGTATTTCTGCAGAGAACACATTTGGTTTCAAAAAGTTTTGCTTGGAGTATTCTTGGATGGTGAAATCCCATTAAGGGACAACTTCAGAATGATCTAAAACTTGGGAATATGAGTTAATACGTTAACTGAAAAAAATGTACAGAGTAATGTGCAAATGAAGCTGACGCATTGGTAGAAGGACTTTTAATTAAAGTGGACGTAAAAAGTTTTAAGAAGAGGATTAGGCAGAATCAAGCAATGAATCATGCATCAAGGTAAGTGTGTGTGTCTTTGTGTGTGTGTGTGCATGTGTGTTTCAAACCTGGTACCTTGGAACTGAGAGCAAATATGGCCACAGATTCACAGCATGAAGAAATTGAAACCAGTATTTTTTTTAAGAAAGGGCAGGTTCATTCTTGAGTGGATGGAAGGTTAAATGAGGGGCTGGTTGAGACAAAGTGCTGTTCTTTAAAGGCAATTAATACCTTCTCTATGATAAATTAGAAACACTTTTTAAAGTCCCCTAAAATGGCTCAGAAGAGATGTAGCAGGCAGCATTGGGTAGAAGCCTAGCACAGGAATAAGGGAGAAAAATGTTTTCATACATAGCGATAAAGTTTGAATGTAACTGGGAATAGTACACGCTCTGTTGGCCAGAGGTTTATATCTCTTTAAATACTAGCATACATTACATCTCATATATTTTATAGCACAAGTGGATCAACATATTATGCCTTATATTTAATATTAGAAATATTATTGTACTCCATTGTTATGAGTACTAGGATCATCAGGAAGAACAAGAACAGTCCCTTTCCTCAAGAAGCCCTCTAGCAGAGAAACATACGAATCACAACATACATCATGTGAGAAATTGTTTTAATAATGAGTTGTATATTTAAAGAAATAGCAATCAGAAGTAGATGGCCTGTGCATGAAACTAAACAGTATTAATTCTCAGATATTTGCAAAGCAGGACACCTGTTTGAAAGCAGACATGGCAGCATCTCATGCCAGCGGTGGCTCCCTGAGCTGCATGCAGTGTGATTGTTCTTTTGAGCAGAGTTTTGCACAGTTGTGGACCACAAACCAATCTGCGCACAAATCATGGAGTTGGCTTGTTTAAATAACAGATTCATGGTACCCTTCCCAAGAACCTACTGCATCTTATCTGAGTGTTGGTGTCTTCATTAATAAAAAACTTACCATATAATTCTGAGACACCGTTTCAAAATCATGCTATTGGAATCTAACACTGTATGACTTACATATTTAAATTCTTAACATGATGGCAAACATCAAAGTATCTAAATATCTTTGAGAGATGCAAATCAAAATAACAATGAGATATCATCTCACACCAGCGTTAATGGCGAAGTTAAAAAACAACAACCAAAAACAATAAATGTTGGCAAGGATATCGAGAGACTGGGTCCCTCCTACATTGCTGGTTGTTGTTGTGTGCCATCAAGTTGGTTCTGACCCATAGTGACCCTATATAGGGTTTCCAAGGAGCAGCTGGTGAGCATTGCTTGCGGGAATGCAAAATGGTTCAACCACTCAGGAAAACAGTATGGCACTTTCTCAGAATGTTAGAAATACAAATACCTTATGACCCAGCAATTTCTCTACTTGGTATTTATCTACAAGAAATACGAATGAGAGCACTAGTAGACATAGGCACACTGATGTTCATTGCAAGACTATTTACAACAGCAAAAAGATGGAGACAGTCTAAATGCCCATCAATGAAAGAATGAATAAACAAACTTTGGTACATACACACAATGGAATCCTATGCAACCTTGAAGAATAACAATCAAGCTGTGAAATATCTCAGAACATGGATGAAACTGGAGGACGTTATGCTGAGTGAAATTAGTCAATCACAAAAGGACAAATATATGAGATCATTATTGAAATATTTAAGAAAAGGCTTTCATACTGAAAGAAACATTCTTTGATGGTTAACCTGCGGTGGAGCAGAAGGGAGAGTAATGAACTGGTTAGGGGGTAGACACATGTTTGCTTGGGTGACAGAGAGGGCAATATATAAGAAGGGGAAGGACAATACACAAGAAAAGGGAGGGAGGTAGAAGGATGATGAAGATAGGTGAAGATACAGGGAGGTGTGCAAGGGTTAAAGAGAATATAGGTAAATGTTGTTGTTAAGTGCCATTGAGTAGGTTACGACCCATATCACTCCTGCTCCTGGGGCCCATAGCATCTCTACGCTCCTGCCCCTGGGGCTCCCCTCAGCTCTTCCTCCCTCTGGTTGAACAAGATAGAGACTGTTTCCCCCATTCAGTGGTGAGTGCCAAGGCCAGTGACTGACACCCTGACTGACAGATGATGGTGGAGGGAGGAGGTCAGTGGTGGTGACAGGTGTGACACAAACCCTCGCCAACCCTAGTGATGTCACTGTGGTGCCCTGTAGCGCTGGTTCACCTGCTGCCACCACTGCCTCAGATCCTGGGTCATTTTGGTGTCACCCCCTCTGACAGTGTCAGGGGTGCAGTCTGCACTCCCTGAAAATTCTGGTTATGCTGCTGTCGTTAATGACCCTCAGCCCTGAACAATTCCCCTCTGGTCTTAGCATCTAAGATATTTATTTAAAAAAAAAAAGGCTCTTTTCTTTGCATGTAATTTATCACCTTCTTATCTCCTCCTCCAAATGTTTAGGGCTAAGAGGATATAAACACAAATTCTCCAACTAGTATTTTTATTTGAAAAAGTCTGAGCTTTTTTTCAGTTGCAGTAAGACCAGGATGAAGTAAGACTTATGTACATACTTTTAACGTAAGAAGAAGAGATTTAGAAACAGTCTAGCAGTTGAGATAAGTCACCTCCAAATCTTGAGTCCCAAATTCCATGTATAGAAGGCTGGGAAAGTGGTTTTTCTTTTGGTAAGGAGTTCACTGTCCTTATAGGTCTGACAAGTCCTCTGGCATTCAAGTGTCATTTAAATCTGCCCTTTTTAGATTTTGAGAATTGTAACTGTAAAACTGCAATTGTCACGTACCATGTTTTAATGGCTGTTGCTTTGTTATGTGTCCTAATCGAATATATTCAATTTTGCACTTATGGCCTGAGGCAATTTAATCATTCAGGATACAATTTAATAAATTGAGAAGAAAAAAAGTTTAAATGTACACTACTGAGTGGGACTAATTGCCTCACACAACAGTGTGCAACCAGTAGATGCTTAATAAATATCAATTTACGATCGTGCCAGCCCTGGAGGCATGGTACATGGAATTTTGAGTTAGTTTTCCTTTTATGAGTCACCATCCAATCAGGGAAAGGGCATTTTTATTCTTCAGTTTCACAGCCCACAAAAGGAAATAGTTCTTGTTCAAGATTATCAGCCTAGGATAGAGAAAAAAATGCAGAGGGATTAATTTAATAATTGTCTTTGTGTTTGAAGGTGGCTGCTGGCCAGGCCTTCTCAGACTCAATTGAAGAATTAAAATAAAATGTGTTTGAATTGGGAAATAAGGTCAGATGATGAAATCCTGGAGTGCCCTTTCTGGATAGCTTTTAATTAGGGCCTTTCTTGCTTCAGAAGGCTGGACCTCTTCTACAGTCTTGTCTTTTTAAGACAATTGTAATAAAATGGTTACAGGTCAAAGCTAATAAATGGCAAGGTGTATTGTTATTAGGTGCCATGGAGTTGGTTCTGCCTTATGCTGTCCTATGTACAACAGAATGAAACAGTGTCTGGTCCTGCTTCATCCTCACCATCATTGTTATATTTCAGTCTATTGTTTTGGCCACTGTCAATTCATCATCTCTTCTTTTTTTGTTGATCCTCTGCTTTAGCCAAGTCGTTCAATAATAATTATGTGGCCCAACAATCAAAACACAAGCTATTAAAGTGCCCAAACTTGGAAATATAATAATCAAGAAATATGGTTGAGGGTAACCAGTAAAATAATGGATAGTTATGTATTAAGAACCATGGAACGCTCACAACCTTTGCCCCAGCAATCTCTAGACTCTAGATGTGATAAAAATCAAAAACTTGCCTTTTAGTGGTTTCTGATTCATGAGAACCTTGAGTGTTACAAAGTATAATTGAGTTTCATAGGGTGATTTTGGCTGTAATTTTTACAGAAACTGATCACCAGGTCTTCCATGATACTACTGAGCCGGTTACTGAGCTAGCAGCTGAATGCAAACCATTTTTCCCCACCAGGGACAATGACTCTGGAATGGGGTCAGCAAGCTACAAGCCAGTGGACCATATCCGACTTGTCATTTATTTATTTATGCTTTGTCATCTGTTTTTATATAACTTGTGAATTCAGAAAAATGGTTATATTTTTAATGGCCGAAACAAATAAGAAAATTAATAACATTTCATGATACATGAAAATTAAATTTCAATGCATAGATAGAAATTTTATTTGAACACAGATACATTCAGTTATTTATGTATTGCCTATAACTTGTGTCCTATAACAGGGATATAGGACAATCTTATATGGTGCTGTAAGATAGTCACAAGGTCAGTTTGAACAGCATTGTCGGTGGTTCAAACTCACCAGCTGCTTCTCAGAAATGCTATACAGGCTCATTATGGGTCAGAACCAACTAGATGGCCCTTAACAAAACTGTTTTCACAATATACCAACAGAGCTAAAATGTTTACTATCTGGCACTTCACAGTGAAAGTTTGCTGACGCTGATCTAGAGAATCTACCCAGAAGAAGTAGTCCCAAATATGTGGTATGAGGTATATTGAAAAAAAATGATCGTAATATTTTCTATAATAGAAAAATGGAAAACATGACTTTCATACATGTATTAATATGCTTGAAAAGCATGTTTTCCATTTTTCCTATTATATGTCAATTGTGGCATATTTCCTCAACAGAAATTTTTATTTATTTATTTTTCAACTTTTTATTATGAATCAGGTGAAGGTATACTGACTAGACTGGTTTTCTCTTCAACATTACATACACATCGTATTTCATTTCATTGATTGCAGTCTTCACACTAAAACACCACTTGCCCTACTTCCTCCCTATGTCTCCTATTTCTAGTCCTCTTCATTTCCTTTGTCCTTGAGTAAATGATATCCTTTTGATCTCAAATGATTGATTCTTCTGAGGTGGGTGTATCTAAGTAATGTTATTGTTCCCCTTATAGATTTCTCTTGTTTGGCTGAACATTGAGTCATGGGGGTGAGTTCATTTCCAGATCTAAAGGGTGATTAAGGGCCATAGTCTCAGAGTTCCACCAGTTTTTATCTGATCAGCAAGCTTGGTCATTTTTACGATTTTAAGATTTGTTTCACATTTTTCTCTCACTGTATCCAGGACTTTCTAATGTGATCCTTTTCAGAGTATGTGGTAATGACAGCGGGGCACCATCTAGTTCTTCTAGTTTCGGGGTCATGGAGATCAACGTTCATTTGGTCCATTGTGTCCACCCATCTTCAATTCTCATCACTTTCTTTCCATCTGGACAGGAAGAGACTAATAGTTTCACCTTAGATGGCCAATCACAAGCTTTTAAAACCACAATCACTACTCACCAAATTAAGATGTATGACATTGCCTTTGAGGACTGTTTTGCCAGTTGACCTTAGTGTTCCCAGAACTCCTAGGCCTAGCAATTCATACTCTCTAGGTTTTGGAGTCCTGGTGTGGCGCTGTGGTATAAAGCACGGGACCTCAAGGTCAGTTTGAACCACAAGGTCTATGGTTCAAACTCACCAACTACTCCTTGGAAACCCTATACAGGGTGGCTATGGGTCAGAACTGACTTAACAGCACTTAACAACAACAACAAAAGATGTTAGGTTATGTCTAAGTTCTCATAGCTTTGCTCCCTGTATGCTTCACCAATTCATGGATATGTTTGCAAAGGTAAATGCCCGTGTACAAATATCCTATCAAACCTTAACATATTTGTGGCTCTACTCCCACTCCCCTTCCCACACCCATTGAACCTGTGTGTCTACCCACATACCTACTCATAGATCATCATTACTGAAGGATTAGGTCTAGAACAATATTTACCACCGTACCCTTTAACTTGTGTGCTCCTCCCAGCTCAACAGAATTTTAAAAACCATTAAAAATGAAGGCAAGGACTATCTACCAATATCAGAAAATAAAATAATTGCTAATTGATGTTAAAAAAAAAATCAGAGCACAAACTTACCTAACTATATTATTGCAGCCTTTAGTTAATAATTTAGTTACTCAACAAATATTTATTGGGGATTAGGATATTATGGAGGCATATGTGGCACTACGGGATAATGCACTGCTCCATAAGGTCAGTTTGAACCACAAGGTCAGCGGTTCAAACTCAGCAGCCACTCCTTGGAAACCTTTTATAGGACACTTAACAACAGCAGAGGGTCAGAGAAAAAGAGGAAGACCCCCAACGAGATGGTTTGGCCAGGTGACAGCATCAATGGACTCAAGTGTGGCAACAGTAGTGAGGTTGGCACAGGATCGGGCAGTGTTTCGTTCTGCTGTGCATAAGGTCGCTATGAGTCGGTACTGACTTGATGGCACCTAACAATAACAACAAGCAATTTAAGACTGAAACTGCATGGTGGGGCCTGCAGTGAGCTCCTGACAACTGGGGGCTGCCTCTGGTTCTGTTCCAGAAATTTCTCAATCTTTGTCTCCTCCTCGACCACATTTCCCTTTATAAAGGAAAAGAGCAGTCTTTTGAACTAAAGGAGCAGGCAGGCAGACTTTCCCTCCATTCAAAAAGTTTAAACAAGCTCATTTACCAAGATTTGTATCACCTGAGCAAATTGTAACTCTTTCTCTGAAAATATTTAAGTGATATTCTGTGTCCTTCATAATGAACTAAGAGTTCCCATTGAGCAAGGTTGAAGGGCTATCTATTTGAAGGGGAGTTGGTTCTGTAATCTAGATGCTGAATACACTGTCTCCCCCTCCCCTATTCAGGAAAAATGATCATTTATTACATTACATTGCAGTCTTAAGAAGATCAACATTTTTTGACATTGCTTTTTGAACAGTTGAGGATCTCTATAGATGAAATTAATAGCAAAGGCAACACATTTCTGAGGGTAAATCTTTGATTGGCACCGAAGACTGAAGGGAAAGACACTAAGAAATTATTGTATACATAAGGTATCCGTAGAGACATGAAGAAAAACATTTAAATATGCTAAAATAATACAATGGGCGATCCACCTGGCCCAAGCAGCAATAATGGCGCATGGATAGTAGGCTAAGCTGTGTTTTGTATGAATGAAATCGAGTTTGATGTTAGAGGTGGTGGTTGTTGTTGCTAAGTGCCATTGAGTCGGTTCCAATAGTCTGTACAGGTTTTAAAAAACTCATTGAGGGAGCAGAAAGCCTCATCTTTCTCCTGAGGGCTTGTGGACTTGAAATGCGGACCTTGAGTTTCACAGTGCAGGGCTCAATGTATGGAGTCACTGTGCTCCCGTTAGAGGTGGTGGCAGCAAGTGAATCAATGTATTGTTCATTCTGTTGTCTTTTCTGACATCAGCTGCACATGTACTTCTTCCTCTGATCCTAACCTCAAGAGCTATCTATGTTAGACCTTACAAGTTATTGGGCATAGTCCTCCAGAATACCAAGTCAGGCCAAGACCTCAGATACCAACTGAAAGATTGAGAGTTCCCATAACACCCTCACTTCCATCCTTCTGGCTCCAAATTTGAGATTTTACCGTAAGCTGGGGAGTCTGTAAGGCACTCCCCACCTCTGTTTTTATATCTGATGGCTGCCACTACTCTTTTGCAGCTTGATAATTCACTAGACTGACTCACAGAATGCAAGAAAACACTCTACTTATGCTTACTTATGTTTTATTATTTAAAAAGGTGACATTTGAAAAGATATGTAGAGTAAGGTCTGGGAGAGGAACATGCTAGCCTACTACTTGCATTGATACATTTCACTAACCAGGAAGCTCATTGAACTTCCAAGTTCAGAGCCTTTAGTAGTCTCATTGTATACTAAATACATTGTATGCTAATGAGGCGCCTCCACCAAGAAGCACCTGGAAACCACTTTAAAGAGATCTTAGTCACTGGGGAAATCTCAAGGATAAATATAAAATTATTTGGGTACAGTTAAGTTTTTTACCCTACAATGGTTTTCTCTCTTTATCTCTGGATACAGTTCTTAGTCTAGTGTGAGACATTCATGTGGGGATTGGAAAACTGAATTAAGCTGTATTAATTCAACCCTGCCAGCCCCTCCACAGAAGGAAGAGGATGCTTTCTGCTCTAAAGAAGATTTAAAGCCTCAAAAACTCTATACAGCAGGGGTGGGGAACATTTTTATTGTCAAAATTTATAACTTCATTTGTAGGCCATACAAATTTATCAAATAAAAGATTAGCTTGCTATATTTGGTCAAACAATTAACTCACCAGCAGGGAGTCCTGGTGTGGGGCTGTGGGTTAATGCTCCAGACTGTAAAGCCGTTTGAACTGCAAGGTCGGCGGTTCAAGCTCACCAGCCGCAACTGGGAAACCATATACAGGGTAACTATGGGCCGGAATAGACTCGATGGCACTTAACAACAACAAATGTGATAGCAAAGGACTTCTGGTGTGACTGTAGGATGAGCACTGGACTTTGAACCACAAGTCAGCAGTTCACACTCATTAGCTTCTCTCATAAACGCTATAGAGAGTCACTATGAGTTGAAACCGACTCATGGAAACTTAACAACAACAATAACAATGTGATGCCTGCAACTGTGATTGCCTTGGCAGGACCAGTCCAAATGATTGTGTGGGCCTTATATGGGGTGTGGCGCTGTGGGTTAATGCACCAGACTGCAAAGGGTTGGTGGTTCAAGCTCACCAGCCACACCTCAGGAAACCATATACAGGGTTGTTATGGGTTACAATCGATTCGATGGCACTTAACAACAACAACATATGGCCTGTGGACAAGATATTTCCCCCTTCTGCTATACAGAGTTGCTATGAGTCAAAATTGACTTGACAGCACTTAACAACAACAAGTAATAATTGATTACCAACAATATTGAATTCAAGAAATAACTGAAGACAGTTTTGTGTTCTGGACAGCAGATAGAGAGTGACATTATTACTGTGGTTTAGATATGACATGATGACAGTAGAAAAGAGAAGGAAGAAGAAAATGAGATATTTCAAAGGAAAAATCGAAATGACTTGGAGAGAAGAAACCACATGGATCACAACCCATGGTGACCTCGTGTATGAATGAGTAGAAGTGTGTTGAAGTGTGTTCCTTAGGGTTTTCAATGGCCGGTTTTTTGGAAGTAGATCACCACCTGCCTCTGTGTGGTCCTGAACAGCCGGTATAATCACCATTCACACTACTCAGGATGCTTAGGTGTTGTGGTTGTTGTTAAGTGCTGTTGAGTAGGTTCCAGTTCATAGTGACCCCATGCACAGCACAATAAAACACTACCATGCCCTACACCATTCTTATAATTATTTTGTTCAAGCCCATTATTGCTGCCATTTTGTCAAGCCATCTCATTGGGGGTCTTCCTCTTTTTCACTGACCCTTCACTTTACCAATCATGATGTCCTTTTCCAGGGAATGGTCCCTCCTGACACACTTTCAATATTCTTCACCAACACCTTATAATTCAAATGCTGGATTCATCTCTGGTCTTCCTTATTCATTGTTCAACTTTCATATGCATATGAAGCAATTGAAAATACCATGAATTGGGGCAAGCTAACCTTAGTCATTAAGATGGTATCTTTGCTCCCATGACCATTGATTATGGATTCAAGCAAAACAGTCTTTGACAGTGTCAGTATTTTCTTCCTTTATCGTGATGTTATTCATTGATCCAGCTGTGAAGATTTTTGTTTTCTTTACATTGAGGAACAATATGTATGGAAACCTGTAGTTTTTTATTTTAATAATTATGTATTTCAAGCCCTCTTCCCTTTCAGCATGCACAGTTGTGTCATATGCGTATTGCAGGTTGTAAATGAGTCTTCCTCCAATCCTGATGCCATGTTCTTCTTCATATAATCCAGCTTTATAAATTACTTGCTTGGCATACAGTTTGAACACCTATGGCAAAAGTATACAACCCTGGTGCACACCTTTCCTGATTTTAAACCATTCAGTAACCACTTGTTCTGTTTTAAAAACTGCCTTTGGTCTATGTACAGGTTCCTCATAAGCACAATTAAGTGTTCTGCAATTCCCATTCTTCACAATGTTATCCATAGTTTGTTATGATCCACACAGTCAAATCTGTTTACATAGTCAATAAAGCACAAGTAAACATCTTTCTGGTATACTCTCCTTTCAGTTAAGACCCATCTGACATCAGCAATGATATTCCTAGCTCCACGTCCTCTTCTGAATCAAGCTCAAATATCTGACAGCTCAATTTTAAAATTATCTCTTTTAAAATTATCTTCAGCAAAATTTTAAAATTATCTTCAGCTATTTTAAAATTATCTTCAGCAAAAATTGACTTGCATGTGATATTAATGATATTATTTGATGATTTCCACATTCCATTGGGTCAGCTCTTTTTAAATTGACACATATATGGATCTCTTCCAATTGGTTGGTCAAGAACCTATTTTCCAAATGTCTTGACAAAGAGAAGTGAGTACCTCCAGATTGCATTAGTTTGTTGAAACTTTTTAATTTGCATTCCATCAATTCCTGGAGCTTTGTTTTTGGCCAGTGCATGCTGTGCAGCTTTGACTTCTTCCTTCAATATCATTGATTTCTGATCATATGCTACCTCTTGAAATGGTTGAACAATGACCAATTATTTTTGGTACAGTGATGCTGTGTATTTTTTCCATCTTTTAATGCTTCCTGTTTCACTCAATATTTTCCCCAAAAAATCAACCTGAGGCTTGATTTTTTCCTTCAGTTCTTTTAGCTTGAGAAATACAGAGCATGCTTTTTGGTTTTCTAACTCCTGATCTTTGCGCATTTCATGATAAGCCTTTACTAAGTCTTCTTGAGATGCCCTTTGAAATTTTCTGTTTTATTCTTTTATTTCATCATTTCTTTACAGTACTTTAGCTTTTCTACATTCAAAAGCAAGTTTCAGAGTCTCTTCTGGCATTCAATTTTCTTTCTTTCCTGTTTTACTAATGACCTTTTGCTTTCTTCCTGTATGATGTTCTTGATGTTATCCCACAACTCTTCTGGTCTTCAACCATTAGTGTCTAATGCATCAAATTTGTTCTTGATTCTGATTTTTACTAACAAGTTTTTGTCCTGTCTTTGCTTTAACTTTTCAAAAGCAGTTGGAAGGTTCTCAGTGAATATGCTAATTAATGTTTCCCATTCAAATTGCCTAGATTTTCTTTAAAACTTTTTGTTGTGAATTGAGTGAAGATTTAAAGACAAGATCATTGGTTTTCCATTCAACAAATCTTACACTTTGTTTCATCTCAGCGATTGCAATCCCCTCCATTCAACAACAGTTATCCCATTTCTTTCCTGTAATTCCTATTTCCATTCCACCCTCCTTCCCATCCCTTCTCAACTTTTCCTTAAGTAAATGTTCCTCATTTGATCTTGAATCATTGACCATTCTATAGTGAATATACCTTATCAGTGTTATTCTCCCCCACCCTCTATATACCTATCTACTACTTGGATGAAAACTGAGCCATGAGGATGGGTTCTCTTCCAGACCTGAAGAGTGGTAGAGGACCATAGTCTTAGGTTCCTTTAGTCTCTTCCTAACCAATAAACCTGGTCTTTATATATA
>NW_006408616.1:6976762-6979449 GCF_000296735.1 Chrysochloris asiatica
ACCTACCTACAGAACACTGTTGTTCCAGGCTTATACATAGAACACTATTTACCTCTATCCCCTTTAACTCTTGTATACCTCTCTGTATCTTCACCTCTCTTCATCATTCTTCTGCCAGCCTTCCTATTCTTGTATATTGCCCTCCCCATCACCCAAGTTAACATAACCTGGTATGGCACTGCAGGATAAACACTGGACCACAAGGGCCGTTCGAACGGTAAGGTTAGTGGGTAGTTGAAACCCACCAGCTGGGAAACCTATACAAGGTCACTATCAGTAGTAACCTACTCAATACTTAGCAACAACCACAATACCCTCTAGCCAGTGAATTACTCTCCCTTCCCTCCCACCCCTATTTACCATTAAGGAATGTTTCTTTTATCATGAAAACCTTATCTTGAGGTTTTATGGTAGTGGTCTCAGACAATATTTGTCCTTTTTATTGACTAATTTTATTCAGCATAATGCCCTCTAGGTTCATGCATATTATGAGGTGTTCCATAGATTCAGTGTTATACTTAAGTTACATAGCCTTCCATTGTAAGTATGTACCAAAACTTGTTTATCCTTTCTTCCATTGATGGAGAATTGCCTGGACTTTGAGTAATGATGACTACTTATAATGGGGAATAAAAATTTTAAATACATTGATAATTTCTCTTTTATATCTTTCTTATTCTTCCAGAAGCATCAGGAGCAATTTAAGAACACTATAAATGGGACACAAAGCTCTAGAAATGGTGAGTATTTAACCGTTGATATCAAAGAACATTTAGATAAAATATTCTATAGATGAGTCCTGAGCAAAAGGAACAAAATGTACAGCATTTCAGATTCTCATGGAGTCCATCATTCCAGAGCCACTGAGGCTGAATGAAGCCCTGAAACTATTGCCCTAAGCTATCTTTAAATCTTACAATTAAAACTAAACATACCCCATTAAGTCTTCTTAAAACCAAAGACTGGTTTAGCTTAATTAGTGAAGAATGTCTGACTTACACATTGTGTTTTTAATAATTATCCTTATGGGATCAAATTGACAATACTAACTCAAAAGATTAATAGGAAGCTTAATGGGCAATCCATTTCTGTTAATGGTGGGGGACAATTTGGAAAAAGAGGGTGAGAATGATTTCTCTAGTGAAAAATGTAATTAATGTCACTGAACTTTGCTTGCAGAAATTGTTTAATTGGTGTATGTTTTGCTATATGTGGATTCTCAACAACAACAAAACAAATTATTTAAAAATAGAATTTTCGAAATGACAAAAGTTATTTAAGTCTAACTTTGCCCCAAAAGAAAGAGTTTTCTAAATTTCCTTAACAAATATTAAGCTATCAAGGCTAAGCCACGAGAATTCAAGTCATAGGATGAATTTTATAGTTCAACAACAACATATTGCAGGATGGATAGCCCTTCCACTTAAATCAATTAGACTACATAGATAATTTAGAAAGAGAGAAGAGGATGTACCGTAGAGAAGTAGAAAGGATAGAGCTTGTCATTTTGGGCCTAGGGAAATGACAGAGTAAGAGGCAAGACAAGGGATTTGAGGAGATGATATTATCTAAGTTCCTATCCCTGTTTCTTTCATGTTAAAGTGAAATCTCTATAAATAAGCTTTCAGAAACACCAAAATAAGTATGTTGAAACTGAAGGACATTTGGACTAGTGCCTTACTTCTCTAAGGAAGAGAAGTAAGTAGAAGTATGGAGAGTCTGGCAAGCACTCCATCCTTTCTTTAGCTTGATGTACATTCAAGACGACGTACTTAAGAAGATAGTATGCAGGTAGCAAAGTGTAGGTAGAAAGATGAGGAGCAACTACTTCCACATCACACATACGTGATTTCAAGGGGACCAGAAGGCCTCACATGTACCATTGAGGAATGTGAGCCAAACTAAGCTTATCTGTCACACCTTTTAGTCCAATCCAAGGAGCAACCCAGACCATCCATTCTGGGATACAGGGGACATTCTATGAATTCGAGGACTACATCTCTCCTTAAAGATACACAGGCGTCAGTCCCCTTTCAAACACCCATAAACTTTCTTAGTTGTTGTTGTTTTTAAGTGCCCATGAGTCGGCTCTGAAGCATCAAGACTTTGTATAGGGTTTCTGAGGAGCAGCTGGTGAGCTTGAACCACCGACCTTGCAGTTCAAATGGTTTTGTGGTCTGGAGCATTAGACCATAGCACCACACCTAAACTTTAGGTTTAGGACTCCTAAACTTTCCTAGTGAGTCACCGAAAACGGGGTCAACTTTTGAACCATTGAGTGCTTACATGAAGCCATCCAAGGGAAAGCTGAATCATCTGAAGAAATGTACAAAAAATGTACAGGACTAATATTTATAGATTAAGGAAAATACACCCTCACTGTTGTTGCTGTTAAATGCCGTCGAGTTGACTCCATCTTATAACGACCCTCCCTGTATAGGGCTTCCTAGGAGCTGGTGAGCTCGAACTGCTGACCTTGCAATTCAAATGGTTTTGTAGTCTGGCACATTAACCACAGTGCCACACCAGGACTCCATACCCTCACTGGGCACCCTATATTCACTCAGTTCTACCAAAATGTGGGGCTCAGGGAAATCTGAAAATTCAGTGAAATAAAGAAATTGCATTTGTGTGTGTGTGTGTACACATTTGAGTGTATACAATGTGAGTAAATTTTTCCTATTACT
>NW_006408616.1:6986099-6988036 GCF_000296735.1 Chrysochloris asiatica
TCATCTTTACTGGCTTTAGTGGTTGGCGTGTAAATTTGAATAATAGTGGTATTAACTGGGCTTTCCTGTAGGTGCATGGATAGTATCCTATCACAGACCATGTTATACCTCATGACTGATCTGGATATGTTCCTTTTGTTGATGAATGCAACACAATTCCTCTTCAATTTGCCATTCCTGGCATAATAAACCATGTGGTTGTCAGATTCAAAATGGCCAATATAATCCGTTTCAACTCACTAATGTCTATAATATCAATGTTTATGTGTTCCATTTCATTTTTGACAATTTCCAAATGTCCTTCGTTCATATTTCGTACATTCTATGTTCTGATTGTTAATGGATATTTACAGTTGTTTGTCTTCATTTTGAGTTGTGCCCCATAAGCAAATGAAGGTCTCATCAGCTTTACTCCATTCGCATCATCATGGTCAACTAATTTGACGAGGCAGCTCTTCCCAGTTGCATTTTGAGTGCCTTCCAACCTGATGGGCTCATTTTCTGTCACTATATCTGACAGTGTTTCTCTGCTAGTCGTAAGGTATTCTGTGACTAAATATTCGGAAGTAGTTTGTCACTCCTTCTTCCTAGACCTAGTCTGGAACATCTGAGGGCATGAGCGAGAAAGCTCGCATCTTAAAAGCATCCTAAGAAGGAGATAATGAGGGTTACCAAGAAAATAATTATGTCTTTGTTGTTCTTAAGTCTCCTTGAGTTGAATTGGTTCTAACTCTGTACAGGGTTTCCAAGGAGCAACTGGTAGGTTTGAGTCACCAACCTTGAGGTTAGCAGTCTAGTGCTTATCCAACAGCACCATACCAAGAGTGTCTGCAGTCTAGTAAAGATAAAGTAAAAATAAATCTAGAGACCTACTTGTGGTAGCTATGAAAAATGTTAGGCATTATTTGAATGTTGACCTTATCACTTCCAGGGCATCATCACTAACTTAATATACACACTTGATTTCTAAATACCATCTCAGTTAAATATTGATTGCAATTTAGACTTAAACTACTTAAACTACAAATATTATTAACCACATATGCCTTTTTGTCCCTTCAAGTTTTAAACATCTTTATTGAGGCATAATTGACATATGGCAAGTGGCACATATTTAAAGTATATAATTTGGTAAGCATCTATATGCATAGTGCTGTAAAACCATCACACCATCAAATAATGAGCATTATCTATCTCTCTTCAAAGTTTGTAATCTCTATTTTCTCCCCCTCACTTCCTCTGCTATCTCCAAGTTACCACTGATCTGCTCTCTGTCACTATAGATTAAATTTTAAAGAATTTAACATAATTGAAATCACTGTATGTACGTTTTTGCTCATCAAATTTTATCAGAATAATTATTTTGAGATTCAGACATATGGTTGTTTCCATCCATGTTAGGTTTATGATAAATAAAGTTGCTATAATGCAGGCTTTCATTTGTTTGGGGCTAGATAATGTAAGTGTCTGTTTAATTTTTAAAGATACTACAAGACTGTTTTCCAGAGTAGCATAATTTACATGTTCACCATGTGAGAATTCCAGTTCCTTAATATATTTGTCAGCACGTGGTAGGTACAGTATTTTTCATTTTAGCTATTCTAATAGGTGAAGTCCTGATGTGGCACTGTGGGTTAATGCAACAGACTGTGAAGCCATTAGAACTACAAGCTTGGTGGTTCAAGCTCACCAGTCACTCCTTAGAAACCCTATACAGGGTCACTATGGGTCAGAACTGACTCAACGGCACTTAACAACAACAACAACATTCTAATAGGTGTGTCCACCACTCAGCTGTCCATTTGCTGTACTGTGGTGGCTTGTGTGTTGCTGTGATTTTGGAAGCTATGCCACAGGTATTTTGAATGCCAGCAGGGTCAACCACAGTGGGCAGGTTTCAAATTAGCTTCCAGACGAAGACAGATTAGGAAGAAGGA
>NW_006408616.1:6989280-7023480 GCF_000296735.1 Chrysochloris asiatica
TAATGACTGAATATGCCCCTAAAACAGAAACAGGTGACCATATCAGCACATGTCTAGAAACAAGATAAAGTGACTGAGATAAATGAGCTGGAGGTAGACCTACACTCCATACTGGATGGAGGGCAAGCTTTGGAAATGCCTGAGAAGGAACTCAGAAAAATGATTACAAAATGTATCAAAACACTTTACAATGGAGTTGAGAAAAATAAGGAAGAAGTCAGGAAAGCACTACAGGAACAACCAAATAAGATAGATACAGCATTCGAAACCATTCAAAACCTACAGAAAGAGATCCAAATGATTAATAATAGAATATCAGAAATTGACAATACACTGAAAGGGCAAAGGAGTAGAATTGAAGAGATGGCAGCCAGAACTAGTGAGCTACAAGATAAATCTCTCAATACCACTAAAATAGAAGAACAAACAGAAAAAAGGAAAAAGAAACCTGAAGAAGATCTAAGATTAATGTCAGACAACATGAAGAGGAACAACTTAAGAATTATCAGCATTCCAGAACAGGAAAAATCACACAAGTCCACAGAAGAGATAGTTGAAGAACTTCTGGAAGAAAATTTCCCTAACATCCTGAAAAGTGAAAAGGTAAGCATCCAAGAAGCTCGATGAACCCCAGGAAGGATAGATCCTAAAAGAAAAACACCAAGACATATAATAATCAAGCTCTCCAAAATCAAAGATAAAGACAGAATCCTGACAGCAGCTAGGGAAAAGAGAAATATAACATACAAAGGCATGCAAAGCAGTCTAAGCTTAGATTTCTCAACAGAAACCATGCAGGCAAGAAGGCAATGGGGCAACTTATATAAAACCCTGAAAGAAAAATGCTGATCAAGAATCCTCTACCCAGCAAAACTGTCAATCAAATATGAAGATGTAATCAAAACATTCCAAGATAAACAGGAGCTAAGAGATTTTGCCAAATCTGCTATGAAAAGCCAACCCTGCTATGAAAAACATCCTAAAGGGAGTTCTGTGGACAGAGAACCACCAAAAACAGACTAAAACCAGATATTGACATACGTGGCAGCATCACCTGTAAGTCAATCAACAAATGGAAGTGTTGAGAACAGAATAAAACTATAAGAACAAAATCAGAGGATCTGGGAGGTCAGTCTATGATCAGAACAATTACAATGTTTGAAAGAAGGGAAACACGGAGTAACAGAGATCTAAGTGGTGGGAAGTTCAGGTAAATTACAGGATAAAATAGACTGTCTTAAATGGAGGGAAGAGTTAAAGGAATACATGGAAACCACAACGGTGGGGTTGGGGTGGGGGGATTTGGGGAAGGTGGAGGGAGGCAATGGTAGAGCACAGGGTAGAATCAGACACATCATAGTTTGGGTGTTGGGGAGAGCAATACAAGAAGGGCAAGGAGACAGAAGAACAAGGTAGATAGGGGAACACTGAGACAGGTTTGTTTAGGCTAAGTGGGACAGAGAAGTAAATAGTGATGACTTTGGAACAACAGGGCTCTGTGATACAGGGGTATAGGCATAATTTGAAGAGGGGAAATAATACTAAGATGCTTGACTGTCGTACGAATATTGGTTTCCCTTGCTTACTATTGTAAAATAGACACTTAGGTGGGATAGAAAGGAATGTCGGGAAACATGATTATAGAAAAGTTGTAAGCCCGTCTTCAGCCTATAACTGATTGGAATACCTAAAAGGGGTTCTACAACTTTCCCAGTGAAACTTGCCTCTTGCAGAGCCTTTGCAGAGTATAGGACATTAGATGGAATCCTGAGTCCCATCCAGAATCTTTTGAGGTGGGACATTTCCACTAGAAAGGATAAGCAAACCAGCCTGGAACAGCTAGAGTGACAGAAGATGCATCTTCAAAGAAAGATCATCAGGAAAAACCCAAAGCAAAAATGGCAGTATGACTGGCTACTGCAAGAGTAAGCAAGCTGTTCAACAGCAAACCCTCAAGGCAAACAATCAAGTTGCTTCAGGACAAACTCTCCTCTAAGATTAAAACACAAAGGAAACACATGAACACACATGTAAGCTTGCTGGGGAGCACGTTGGTCTACAGGTGAGTGAAAGAGGGGGAAAGACAACAATGAAGAAATGGGCTGAGTCCCACCATGGTTCATTGACTCCCATTGACCTGGAGATAAAAGAGATAAGATGAAGGGCTGCTGGTCCAATATGTGGTGAGACCTGGGGACACCTGAGCCCATGAACAAGGACATAACCACAGAGGGTTAGAGCTAAGAGTGAAGCATCCAGCTGATATGAAGTGAGGGGAGAGGCACTAGAACACTCAAATTTGCAGATAGTACCCATTTGACCTAGCCTTGATGGCTTGATAATCAGAACTCGACTAGAGAAGATAAAAAAAACCAGTAGCAACAACAAAAATATTTGATAAAGGAAACAAGGGTAAATTGCTACAATTTGATGAACTTGACCTACACTCATGGAGGTAGTAACTCTAAATACCAACAGAGAGGGAAGGAGTCTTTACATCAAGTATCAATGCTGTCCCCTCTGTACACAGGGTAGATAGGGACAGGCAACTTAGATATTGGCTACCTAAAATGAGGGGGCAATAAACGCATGAAGTGATTGGCTTACAAGGTTTCAAGAGGGAGTTTAGTTTAAGAGTGCGTGGAAGAAGAAAGAGTCCCCACTGATTAGTTGTTATCTTGTCTAGACAGGTCTGGTTAAAAGAGATGGGAACAAGATTCTTATGATTCAATAAGCAGTTTTTTAACAAAAATGGGGAAGCAATTAATCTTATAGTCCAGAAACAAATGACCCTAGGACCATAAAGGGAGAAGAGCACAAGTAGAATGCAGGTCCTTATCCAGAGAAGCAGTGACACCAGAGATGCAGGCAGAGATGGGGACAGGGAGATGGGGAGCAGCTGAGGACTCTAGGTTCATGGGAAGGGAGGGACTAAGACATATTGCATTAAGCAAGTCTGCTGCACAAGACCTCTTTGAAGTGTTGAAAAACAAAGACATCAGTTTCAGAACTAAGCTGTACCTGACCCAAGCCATGATATTTTCAATAACCTCATATGCATGCATAAATTGGACAGTGAATTAAGAAGATTGTAGAAGAATTGATGCATTTGAGTTGTGGTGTTGGAGGAGAATATTGAAAGTACTATGAGCTCTGGTAGCGTAGTGGTTACTAATCGGGCTGCGAACCTTAAGGTCAGCGGTTCGAAACTACCAGTTGCTCCGTGGGAGAAAGATCAGGCTTTCTACTCCCATAAAGATTTACACCCTCGGAAACCCTGTACAGGGTCGCTATGGGTTGAAACCGACTCGACGGCACTTAACAACAACAACAACAACAACAACATGGGCTGTCAAAAGAACAAAGAGATCTGTGTTGGAAGAAGTACAGCCAGAGTGCTCCTTGAAAGCTAGAATGGCCAAACTTCATCACTAATACTTCTGACATATTATCAGTAGGAACCAGTCACTGGAAAAGGATATCATATTTAGTAAAGTTGATGACTGGAGAAAATGAGGAAGACCCTCAACGAGATGGATTGGCACAGTGGCATCAGCAATGGGCTCAGGGCTAGCAATGATTGTGAGTTTGGCCCAGGACCTGGTTTTATTGTGCATAGGGTTACTGTGAGTCTATACCAACTTGATGGTGCCTAACAACAACAATAGGTGTATAATGGCACCTCAATGTGGTTTTATTTTCATTTCTCTAGTAGAGGTCCTGGTGTGGCACTGATAAGATAACCACTGGACTGTTAACCTCAAGGTTGGTAGTTCAAGCCCACCAGCTGCTCCTTGGAAACCTTATAGAGGATTGCTATGTATTATAACTGACTCAAGGCACTAAACAACAACAGTGATTAATAATGTTGAACATATTTTCAAGTGCCTAGTTTCCACCCATAAAACTTCTTTTGTGACATGTATTGCCCAATTATTTTTGTTCATTTTTTATTGAGTTATTTGCTTTCTTATTAGTGAGTTTGAGAGTAGTTTACTGTGATGGGTCAGGTTTTGTGTCAACTTGAATGTACCAGGATTCCCAGTGGTTTGGCAGTTGAGATGTGGTTATGCCCATGGTGAGGCCTAACACAATGTAGTTAACTCTATGATGATTGGCTATGAGCAGCCAATCAGTTGAAAGGATGTTTCTTTGGGGTGGTGGTGGGGGTGCAGTGGCCTGCTTACAATATAATGAACACTCAGATAAAGTTTTCTTGATTTTTTTGCTGGGTCTGGATCTTGTATCTGACTCATCCTCCAAGCTCTGTTTCTTTGGACTTGAGCCAGCGGCCTGCTCTATTGTTTGCCTGCTGGACCTGTCTGCCTGCAAGACCTGCTGCCTGCTTGCCTGTCAGTCATCCTGCTAGACTTGCCTGCCAATCTTGGTTCATCTGATTTGGACTTGGCACTTCTATCTATCTTCCTAAGCTGACAGCTGATTTGGGTTCACCCAACCCCAATTTGGGACTCTCTTACTTCTACAATTGTAAACTATTTCCTTGGTATAAACTTTTCTTCATGTATTCATACAAATATAAGTTTCACTGATTTTGCTTTTCTAGAGCACCCAGCCAAAGACATTTACACATTCTGGATACAAGCCCTTTATCAGATATGCAATTTGTAAATATTTTATTCTCAGTTTATTGTTTGTCTTCATTTTCTTAGCATCTAGCTTATTTTATTTTTTGTGCTTTTATGGGAATTTTAATTTTTTTTACAATTTGACAATCATAATAAGTAATGCAGTCAAGGGTTTTGTAGTCTTAGAGAGCTATGAGAGGATGACAAAAATGTTGGTTCTAGAAGCACACAATTCTCAGAGGCAATTTTAGAGTTCCTGGATAATACAAATGTGCGACTAACCGAGAGTTTAGCACTTCATACCCACCTGAGGTATCTCATGAGAAAGGCTTGCTGTCTGTTTTCAAATGATTGTTGTTGTTGTTGTTAAGTGCCGTCGAGTCGGTTTCGACCCATAGCGACCCTGTACAGGGTTTCCGAGGGTGTAAATCTTTACTGCAACTTGGAAAAGAAGGAAATCAGATGATTATTCATTTCTGAATCAATCACTTGAGTTTTTAGAGGCAGTTACTTGATTTTTAGATATTAGTCTACAATGATAGTACAATTCTGTGTAATTCACACAGCTTATTTCCTGAAATAAAAATTTTTAGAAATCATAAGTTTAGGGGAGCTCTAAGATGAATATTGTATTCTGAGGGTGATATTTTATTTTGAGAATCTTGTATTATAAAATCATTTTCAGATGCAGGGATTCTTTTACTCTTTGTCCCTCTGTTTAGATGTTTTAACAAAACAACAAAATTCTAAAAAGTAATTTATTAAATCTCTCTTTCAACTTTTTCATAGATAGAAAACTCATAATCTTTAGATTGGCCAGAGCATATATGATTATATGAATCACATTCACTAATAAATGAAAGGGAAACATTTAAATGATGATCTTAAACCCTTCTCAAGGCTCTTGTACTGGGATCAAAGTTCTGCAAAGATATCCTCAGAAGTAAGAAAATCCCTAGATAAAGATGTTCAGGCAGTATATCTTAAAGACAACTTCCTAGACTTAGATACTCCTCTTTTTGCATGCGATGAAAAGCTTGTGGAAGAACTCCACTTAGTAACTTTATTATTAAGCAATTCCTTCTCTGTATCTCTTACTCCTATACTTTCAATTGCTTGTGCAAAGTGAAAGTAATTACTCTTCCAAATAATTTTGGGGTTGTATGCAAGTTCAGATTGAACCTCAAGGTTGGTTGTTCTAACTCACCAGCGTTTCCTTGAAAACCCTGTACAGGGTCACTGTGAGTCAAAGCTGACATGACAGCACCTAACAACAACAACAACATACGATCTAAATATTATTGAAATGGTCCATTTTATCGTATATCAAGTGCACACCATCCCCCCAGTTGCTGACAAAGACATGAACATTCTTTATTCCTTGCGCCCTAATTCTCTTGCTTGTTCAATCCACCATTGTCTCTTTGCTGGTTTATTACAGCAGCCTCCCAAATGATGTCCCTGCATCCATTCTTGCCCTCTATGAGTCCATTATTCACACAGTAGCCAAGGGATGCATTAAACACACACACCCAAACACATTACCTTGCTGTTCACATCTTTTCAAAAGCTTATTATTACCTTATGAATAAAATCCAAATTTCTTAGTGTGGCTTTGCAAGGCTGTTCATGTTGGACATTATTCTTAAGATAATAAGCCCACAGAAGAGAGAGAGAATAAAAACAAACTTCAGGGTATAAAACCAGCAATGCTTGCTGACTGAATAAATATACGTTTATGGTAAGAATCCAATGAGGTGATTTAAGTAAAAGAGCTTTGTGAAACATAAAAAATTCTAATGCTATTGTTATTATTATCTGCTTCTCGGGGACTCTGAGAATTAGTGAAGATCAGAATTTCATTTTTAAGGGGTCTGCTATTCTAGCTAATGAAACTTTGGGATATAGAGATGGCAACTTCCGGACACTGAGACAAATACTGGGTCATTTGGATGCCTTTGTCTGCACCCCCACTGTTGCAGGTGGTCAGACTCAGCCTCCAGCAGTGATGCTGTCCCAGTAGGGTCATCCTGGGAGAACTCTGAAGGCAACAGAAGCATCCCAGGTTCCAATTCAGAGCTGCTTGTAGCTCTCCCTCCTGATTAAAGAGCTCCCTCTACATTTACCTATTCAAGATGTATCATATAAGTCATATCATATAATATTTTTACTTTGTGACTGACTTATTTCACTTAGCATTATGTTTTCAGGGTTTATCTATGTCAGGAGTGGGGGACCTTTTTTTCTGCCCAAATCTATAACATTATTTGTGTGCCAAATAATGTTATATATAAAATTATTGACTTACAAATTAGCCTGCCATATTTGGTCAAGCATTTAATTCACTAAGCCCCAATGTGATGCCTGGAACTGTGGTTGCCTTGGCAGGGCCAGACCAAAAGATTTCACGGACCTTATGTGGTCCATGGGCTGAACGTTCCCCACCCTTGATCTATGTGGTAGCATGTTTCAGGACTTTGTTTCTCTTCATGGTTGAAATATTTAGACTAGGACTATATAGAGACCAAAGTGTGTTAGTGGATGGGAGATGGGGGCTGAGGATAGGAAGTTGTTGCTTAGGAGTTATTGAATTTCTCTTAAGGGTGATAGTAAAATTTGGAAATGGATAGTGGAGATGGTTGACAATATTATACAAGTAATTAATGTGACTGAATTGTACATGTAAAAAATGATGGAACTGCAACAAGCGAAACAAAACCAAAACCACCTTCCAATTTCTCTTCCTCTTTTGGGATTACCTAGAAGGGCTCTTCCAGGCTCTTGAAGACCAAAAACTATGAGGCAGTGAGCTGTAGATACGGATCCTTTAGTTTCAAAGAAATTGATGACTCTGAATTTATTAGTTGAGATTTGGGGAACAGAAATATAGGCGGGGTTAGAGAAAGAGGAGAGGGAAAAGCGACACACCTCAGTGCACAGACACAAGATTCTAGGTTATGTTCTTATCATCAGCATCTTCCAGACCGTCTGATTCCAGGCTGGCCATTGGTCTATTCTTTCTGTAAGAGCAGATAGGTTTTGGAAAAACCCTGAAAATCTCCTGAGGAATTTCAAAATATTAGATATCGTATCAGGTGCAGATATCTGGACTACATTAAATCCTTGATTCATTAAATATTTATTGAAGACTCACAGTGTGCCCTGCTCTGCATTGGGGTTATAACAATAGACACTCTGCTGTAATAGCTCTGAGTGCCACAGGTTCAGACCCTCAGGAGGAAAGTGACATCATAGGAAGAACCAACATAAGGATTTCCACAGAAGAATCACAGGTCCTCTGGGAAAGGTCTTAGGGGAAGGACTGACCTACATTGAGGGGGGTCAAGGAAGGCTTCTGGCAGTCAACCACAAATTCTAAGTGGGGCTTTTCAGGGAGAGAGGGCAGAGGTGGAGAGAAAGATGCTCAGGTACGGAGAACAGAGTGTACAAAGGCCCAGTAGCCAGAAAAGAGCACAGTGCTTGAGGAATGAAAGAACCCTAGTGTAGCAGGAGAGGCGATTGAGAGGGAAAGATGAGGTTGAAGTGGCCAATAGGGAAGGCATCCTAAATCACTTTAGAGAGTTTTGCACTTTTATATGAGGGCAGGGGAAGGGGTGGAAGAGATTAAATTTGTCACATGTGGACTGGATTGCACTCATACTGAAGCATTACTCTTTCCTATTTTGCTGGGGAACAGGAGATGGTACCATCAAGGTAGATTCAAAGGATAGATTCAAAAGGCAGTTGGATTTATCTTCATCTATACAGGCTCACTATGGGCTGAACTCGACGGCACTTCACAACAACATCAGTTTTGCTTTCCCTAGACCCAAATGCACTAGCATTATAGTGAACACATATGACTGAGTACAACTACTCTCTAAGATTTCCAAGACTGTGTGTCTTTAGGGAAGCAGATTGCCACATCTTTCTCCCACAGAGTCGCTGGTGGATTTGAACCACCGACCTTTGGGTTAGCAACCTGATGCTTAACCAAGTGCACTTCCAGAGCTCCTTCAACTCATAGTAAACTTGTATAGGGTTGCCAAGGCTTTACAGAAGCAGACAGCCTTGTCTTTCTCCTGTGGAACCACTGGTGAGTTTGAATCACTGTCCTTGTGGTTAGCAGTCCACTGCTGATCTTACAGTGCTGCCATGGCTCCTTGCTTAGGGGTCCCATATTCCTTGAGCCATCACCAGTAAACAAAAGACCTGCATGGGTGTGTCATCAATTTCTCAAGACTGTACCCATATAACATCAGAAAGACTAGTTTTACTGTGTACCCTTTGTTCCAAGTGCCTCCTAAGAGGACCTGCAAAAATGGTACTAGCAGTGTATACGAAAGTCATCAAACACAAACAGAAAAACATACAAAAGTTGCTGCCTCCTACTTTAAGAGGTGCCTACCTATTGAGGGAGACAACAGACCCAGTTCAGTTGTATATTTCCTCAGTAGGCTTCCAACAACCCTTACACATATACACACAGTGTTGTAGTGTTTTTTATGATGGGGGTAACTTGGGTAGTTGGAACCATTCTTTAGCAAGACTTTTTTTCTCTCTCTCAGTACCATAATGAAATCAGTCTGATGTCTTTTGTATGAGGAGGATACTGTTTGTTCTGACCTGGGGACTTGGTTCTATGTTATGTTTTCTGAGATTGCACACCATGATCACTCCCTGCTCTCCCGCAAGCCTACTAGGAACCAGAGAACTGGACAACCAAGGATGTAGTTGAAAAAAGTTGATGAATTTATGTTTCATCTTTCTTCTCATCTTCTGCTGGAGGTGTGAACAAATAATGAAACTGCTAAAAGAGAAAGACAGCCTGAAAGAAGGAGGCCACACACTTGGCCCTTGAAAATTCCAAATCCAGATCATTAGCGGTGAATCTGAGTTAGAGGTGCTGATCATTCACACAGGCATGCAAGCAGCAGTGAGGTTTCTTTTCTTGACACAGTGAACAGAGTGTCTTGACACCTTTAGACTTTAGGGTGCTTGCAGAACCCTATCAGAGGTGACAACAAGGAAAGGGACTTTCACTCCACCTCCCACACAACCCCACAAAGCACCACCATCATACAAAAACACATACACAAGAATCTCATGCTACGGAACATAAACCTTTAAATTAAAAACAAAAACCCCACGAAACTGGCTTCTCAATTGTCCCCTGTGCTTTCTGAGTACAAAGCTTCCCCCTCCCCCAATCTAAAATTTAGCTTTCTAGTTGACTATTTAATAATATTTCATATAAATACTTAATATCAAATTTAATAATATTTAGTCAAGAGAAAGACTCATTCTGGGATACAAAGAAACATTCTTTTGATATGCACAAAAACTTGAAAGGTACTTAGGATTTTTGTACAGGAATAAGGAGGAGAACAAGTATTTGTCTTTTTGTCTTCTCTAGGACTTGCAGCATCTTGTACACAGCTTGTTGTTGTTAGGTGCCATGGAGTTGGCTTTGACTCATAGAGATCTTATGTATAACAACAGAATGAAATGTTGCCTGGTCCTGCGCCATCCTCCCAGCTGCTGCTATGTTTCAACTCATTGTTGTGGCCACTGTGTAAATCCATCTTATTGAGAGTTTCGATCAAATGTTATTTGCATGAATAGAGTATACTGAGGGGAAGCAGAAAAGAAAATCAAAACATATCCAGAAGATTCTACAGTTCTGGAAGGGAACAATTAAACATTTCTAAGTGGGGAAACAATGTCTACTAGTTTCAGTCCCTTCAAAAGTATATTCTGGCATATCCACCATAATCTTGAATACCTTAGGAAAGAAATTGTTAGAAGACAAGAAGCAAGCGCCAGTCTTCAAACACAGAATACAAGTTTTGCTTTTGTGTTCTGTGTTTGAAAGAAAGTGATTTTCTCTTTCACTTTGGTCATATTAGTAAAGGAACTGTTGTCTGGGTGAAAATATGTTTTCCTTTTTTAAAAAAGTTGAGTGCTAATTTTTTTTTTTTTTATCCAAAGGAACCATTCTGAGTAACGTTAGTCAACATGGTCAAGAAAACATTAATTTTATCCACTTTCTTTGTTCTGTGTTATCTTCTATTTGAAGACATGATAGCAGCAAAAATAATGCTGTAAAACAAAAGTATCATTTAGAAGCAAAGTTGAATACCATTCTGATTGTTGAAGAGAGATTGCTAAACAAAGGTGGCCCTCTTACACTGTTCTATTTTTAAGAATCCGTAATGCTATATTTGTTTTCTTAATGGTAACTTAAAAAGGGGGTATGGTGAGAATGCATTCTAAAACCACAATTTCTTTGAGTTCTACAGGTCAGTTTATAAAAGACAATTAGGTAGGCAGTGCTATCTAAAAACATATGATTGTGAAAACAGAGACATCAATTACAGATCATAGCTTAGATATGCTTGTGTGGTTTTTTTTTTGTTTTGTTTTTATTGTTTTTGCCTTGCAGGATAATCTGAGCTAAATTTGTCCAGTGAAACAATTGACTGACAGAAACCACCAGTAAACTGAACCTGGTATGTTGGCTCCTTTCATTGGACACCTGTTAGTTGAGAAAAACATTGTACAATTTATATATGTCATCAAAGACATTTTTAAAATTAGTATTTTATTGCATTTTTGGTGAAAGTGTACATAAAAACAGAGGTTCCATTAAATAGTTTCTCCCCATGTTGTGCAGTGATTTGGGCTACATTCTTCACATGTGCCATTGTTGTCATTATTTTCATTGTAATTGTTCTGTTCCCCTTAACCTAGTCTCACTGCCCATGCACCTTCTTATCGGATGTTAGAGTAATTTTTAACCATTTGGTTTCATATAGATGAGTTTTTAGAGTGTGGTACTCAAAGGAGTCCTGGTGTGGCACTGTGGGTTAATGCGCCAGACTGCAAAGCCGTTTGAACTGCAAGGTTGGTGGTTCAAGCTCACCAGCTGCTCCTTAGAAACCCTATACAGGGTTGCTATGGGTCAGAATCGACTCGACGGCACTTAACAACAACAACACCTCAAAGGTGATATCTTTTACTCTGTGTGATAATGTGCTGTTTAGCTCAAAAGAAACTTTGGGGAAAGTTCTGGTTCAAGGTTTAAAGACTATCTCTAGGTAATAGCTCTGGTAGCATAGTGGTTACGAATTGGGCTATTAACCTCAAGGTCAGCAGTTCAAAACTATCAGCTGTTCTGCAGGAAAAAGATGAGGCTTTCTGGACCCATAAGGGAAACCCGGTGCAGGGTCACTATGAGTCGGAACCAACTCCACGGTACTTAACAACAACAACTAGGTAATAGTCTTGGGTAATCTTCCAGTCTCAACTGTTCCAGTAAGTCAAAGACTGATTTTTAAGAAGCCAGAACTTATATAGAAATAAATGCTGTCCTTTATAAAGTAGTCATACACTGTTGTTGTTTTTTTTAAGTATTTTTTTTTAAAACTCCTGTTTTGAAAATTGCATTTAAATCCTGTGTGCATGTATTATTTTTAATGCTCTTAAGTGACAGCTGTTCTCCGAGGGTGACTCTAAATTTTGTAAGAGTCCGTAATTGATAGTGGGGTGATGGGAGGAGTTCAGTACCAGAAATAGCCTGACTTGGGTTAGAGTCCCAACACTGCCATTGACTATTGAGGCCTTGGGCAAGTAGCAACAAATCAGAGACTCCTCTGTAAAAACTGAGGAGGTGGAGTTATTTTTCATTCCTTTCCAGTTTCAGGGGCCATGAATCAATTTCTACTCAGGATGACCCGATGTCTGTCAGAGTATAACTGTGCCCCACTGAGTTTTCAACGCCTGGTTTTTTGAAAGTTAATTACCAGAAATTTCTCCCAAGGAGCCATCTGGGCATACTGAAACCTTCAACCTTTTCAATTAACATCTGAATGCAAATCTCCACCTCAGTGAAGATTTATTATGATTTATTAAGACTTAGATCTGAGGTATAACAAAAAGAATTGAGGGATGTAGTTCTGACTCAATTTCTTTCTTAAATTGATTATCAAGCTTTTAAAAATGCAACAGACTACATTTGGACAAACAATAGTAATAAGACTGATGATCTTGGGTGGCTTTTAAATCATCTTTGATGAAACTTCCCAAAGAAAAGTTTTAAGTATTTAAAGCAACTCTAGCTTTATTAAGTAAAAGTTTGAATTCTCTAAGTTGATAAAGCTGAACAGTCAGGATCATTTAGGATGCATTCGTTTGCTGCCCTGATTTATTATGATTATTTTTTTTAAATTGGAACTATGACATGCAGTCCTAGCCATGCATCAGAATTACCTAGGGAGCCTTTGAAAAGTGTAGATGCTGCTTACATTCCCTTGGCTCTCCTGAATGAGACTTTCTAGAGGAAGGTCTAGGTCATAGGCATTTAAAAAGAGTGTCATTGAAGATTCTGATATGTGACAGAAGTAAGAACCACTGGCTTATTATAATCCTTTAAGCTTTCAGAAATGTTTGCCTTAATCTTATTACAACTATCTTTTCTTCTCATAGAACTTTCTTTTAAAATTACTAGCTTAGCACTGTCTTATAATTGAAATTAAATTCAATTAGCATATGAAAATGTGTTCCAAAGATGACTCCTCCATCTACTAGTTAAATTTTTTTTCAGTCACATATCCATTGTTTACATAATTCTCTATCAATTGCTTAGGTGGCTATATAAAGAAATTTAAAACACAAACTTTACCCAATGAGAAAAATTGAGAGGCTATTGCTAGGATTGTGAACAGGTATTCAAAATATTTCAGTCCACTCCAAATCACAGCCACACATCCTCATGAATACCTCAAATGATATAAATATGTAAGAATTCTAGTGGCTGGAATTTTGATCCAGACACCATTGCAGATTGTAATGTGATTCTGAGCTGGACCACAAAGCTTACAGCTTGGTACCTGTACTGGGTCCTATCACAACTGCTGGGCATCATCTCAAATCTTACCACATTCTAGATGGCCATGTAGAAGGAAGAAAAGAGGGAATGTTTCAGCAAGAAAGCATTGGGAGCCATATATCTTCCAAAGAAGCAACCCTAATTCAACCTGCTATCTTCACTTTAAGGAGCTCTGGTAGCATAGTGGTTACAAATCGGGCTGCAAACCGCAAGGTCAATAGTTCAAAACTACCAGCTGTTCCATGGGATAAAGATGAGGCTTTCTGCTCCCGTAAAGATTTACAGCCTTGGAAACCCTGTAAAGGGTCGCTATGAGTCGGAACCGACTCCACAGCACATAACTAACCGACCAACCATCTTCACTTTATAAGGAGCTCTGGTAGCATAGTGCTTACTATTTGGGCTGCTAACCTCAAGGTGAGCAGTTCAAAACTACCAGTTGGTCTGTGAGAGAAAGATGAGGCTTTCTGCTCCTGTAAAGATAAACAGCCTCAGAAACCCTATACAGGGTCACTATGAGTCAGAACAAACTTCACGGCACAAAACCAACCAATCTTCACTTTATGGGTGAAAATTTGAGGTGAGAAGGACCAAGTAAACTTGCCCTGCTTCCAACAATTATGCTAAGAAGACCATAGCATTCTAACAAGACCATAGCATCTTCTTGGGAATGGGGATCAAAGTGTGGGATGGGAAATCAGAAAAGTAATGCTCCCATAGTCTTCAGATGGACAAAGAGTAAGTTACTATCTTTCTGGATTCTCAAAGTATTCTATGTTTTTAAAAAGTGCAGTATTAATCATGTTATAGTCTAAGTGCTTGTTTTCTGCAATCCAGATTATCAACTTTCCTTAGTATTCAAACAGTTTCTATTATATAGTAGATGATAAGCAATGCTTAATAAATGAATGGAGACTAACACATAAAATAATTACAGACAACAACAGAATATAACTAATGATTTGTGTGATACATATAATGTTATAGAATTTAAAAAAGTAACTGTTCAAGGACCTGGATAGTTAGAAATATCTTTATGGAGAAGGTGGAATTACTCTTTACAGGGAATAAACCTTTTTTTTTTTTTTAATGACAGAAGACATTTGACCTGAAACAGAGTCTGTAGACACTCTCTTGGTAGAGAGAGTGATAAATTAGTGGTCACTTTAAAAGTTATCATAAACTGTAAATCAATCCAAAGACCATTATTAATCCATACTTAGATCACGCCTTGGCATAATTAACTTCTCTTTCAGAGATACATCAACAGATGAAAAACTGCTTTAGAAAACACTAAATAATTTGGGAAAAATTCATCAAAAATGCAACCTGTGAAACAACTGAAATTAGTTTCTTTTTTTAAAAAGTAAGGTTTTTGTCTTGTTTTGTCTTACATTATAATGTGCCCATGAAAAGACAGTATATAAATAGGGAAAAAAGACAAATATCACTCATAGTCCCACTGTTTCACAACTACCTTTAGCATCTTGATGAATCTTTCTCTGGGGACTAGTTTCATTCTGGGTTGTTGTTATTAGGTACTGTTGAGTTCTGACTCGTAGAGATTTCAAGCAATTGAAAATACCATGGCTTGGGTCAAGAGATCTTTTGTCCTCAAAGTGACAACTTTGCTCTTTAACACCTTAAAAAAGTCTTATGCAGCTGATTTGCCTAATACATTTGATTTCTTGACTGCTGCTTCCATGAACAATGATTGTGGATGCAAACAAATTGAAATCTTTTACATTTTCAATCTTTTCCCCGTTTATCATGATGTTATTTATTTTTCCATTAATGAGTATTTTTGTTTTCTTTACATTGAGGTCTACTCCATACTGAAAGTCTTTGATCATCATCAGTATTTCAAGTCCTCTTCGCTTTCAGCAAGCCAGGTTGTATCATTTGCATATTGCAAGTTGTTATTGAGTCTTCCTGCAATCCTGATACCACATTCTTCTTCATATAACCCAGCTTCTTGGATTATTTGCTTATCATACAGATTGAATAAGTATGGTGAAATGATACAACCCTGGCACACATCTTTCCTAATTTTAAACAATTCAGTATCCCCTTGCTCTGTAAAAACAAAACAAAACACACAGAAAAAACACCTATTGGTGTATGTACAGATTCCTCATGAGCACAATGAACTGTTCTGAAATACCCCTTTTTAATAATATTATTCATCGTTTGTTCTGATCCACACAGTCAAATGTTTTTGCATAGTCAATAAAGCACAAGTAAACATCTTTCTGGTTTCTTTGCTTTCAGTCAAGATCCATCTGATGTCAGCAATGATGTAGCCCTCATTCCATGTCCTCTTCTGAATCCAGTTTGAATTGTCCTATCGATGTATTAATGCAACTGATTTTGAATTATCTTCAGCAAAATGTTACTTG
This sequence comes from Chrysochloris asiatica, assembly GCF_000296735.1. Taxonomy (NCBI): domain Eukaryota; kingdom Metazoa; phylum Chordata; class Mammalia; order Afrosoricida; family Chrysochloridae; genus Chrysochloris; species Chrysochloris asiatica. The sequence continues at coordinate 7,005,156 of NW_006408616.1, forward strand.
CATGTGACATTAATGATATCGTTTGATGGTCTCCTCATTCCATTGGGTCACCTTTCTTTAGAATGGAAACCAATATGGATCTCTTCCAATCAGTCATGTAGATGTCTTCCAAATTTCCTACATAGATCAGTGAGCATCTCCAGGGCTGCATCAGTTTGATGAAAGATTTCAATTTGTATTCCATCAATTCTTGGAGCCTTGTTTTTCTACACTGCTTTCAGTGTTGCTTGGACATCTTCCTTCAGTATCATTTGTTCTTGATTATATGGGACCTTTTGAAACAGCTGAGCATCTACCAGTTCTTTTTGGAACAGTAACTCTATGTATTACTTTCATCTTTTGACTTTTCCAGCATCATTCAATATTTTGTTCATAGAATTCTTCAGTATTGCAATCCAAAGCTTGACTTTTTTCTTCAGTTCTTTTAGCTTAAGAAATGCAAGCACATTCCTCTCTTGGTTTTCGAACTCTATATCTTTGCACATTTTGTTGTAATATTTGACTTTGTCTTCTCAAGCTGCCCTTTGAAATTTTCTGTTCAGCTCTTTTACTTCCTCATTCCTTTCATTCGCTTTACCCACTCTATGCTCAAGAGGAAATTTCAGAATGTTGCTGACATACACTTGGGTCTTTTCTTTTTTTCATGTCTTTTTAATGATCTTTTGCTTCATGTATGATATTCTTGATATCAGGCTACTAATGACGACAGAATGTTGACACTTTTTTTTTCAGTGCAGCTTGGATTTCTTCCTTCAATACCATTGTTTCTTGGTTAAATGTTGTTGTTTTTAAGTGCCGTTGAGTTGATTCTGATCTATAGCAACGCTCTGTAGAGTTTCCAAGGAGAAACTGGTGAGCTTGAAGCACCAACCTTGCAGTTCAAATGACTTTGCAGTCCAATGCATTAGCCCACCAGGAATAAATACTGGCTCCTAAAATTGGTGAGCGTTGACTTTTCACCAATTCTTTTTGGTAAAGTGACTTTGTATATTCTTTCCATCTTCTTTTGATGCTTCCAATATCATGCAACATTTTGCACATTGTTGGTATTGTTTAGTAACTTTCAGTCGGTTCTGACTCATAGTGACCTTGCATAGCATTTCTGATACTGTATGTCTTTGCAGAAGCAGAAAGCATCATCTTTCTCCAAGAAGCGGCTGGTGGATTTGAACTGTTGACCTTTTGGTTTGCAGTGCAGCGCTTATCATATAGAAGCATTAAGGTCCCCATTTTGAACATTTGTTGTTGTTGTTAGGTGCTGTCGAGTTGGTTCCCATATTAGTATTCAATGCATCGAATCTATTGTGAACTCAGGTGGGATATACTCAGGTCATATTTTGCCTCTAGTGAATTTGTTTCAATTTTCTTCAGCTTCAACCTGAACTTGCATAAGAACAATTGACAGTTTCTTCCACAATTGGTCCCTGCACTTTTTTTGACGGATGATATTGAGCCTCTTCATTGTTTTTTTCTACAAATGTAGTGAGTTTCATTCCTCTGTATTCCAACTGTGAAGGCCAAATATATAGTCATTCTTTATGTTATTAAAAATATATTTACAATGAATAAGTCATTGGTCTTGCAAAATTCTGTCAGACAAATGGATACATTGCTCATGTATCTATGTCAATAAATTTTGTAAACAGATATCTGGACAACTCATTGGAGGAGATACATATTTGTGCCCATTCCAAAGAGAAGTGACCCAACAGAATATGGAAATTAAGAAACAATATTATTAATGTCACATGCACGTACAATTTTGCTGAAAATAATTTAAGAATGATTGCAGCAGTTCATTAACAAGGAGCTGCCAGAAATTCAAGCTGGATTCAGAAAAGGACTTGGACTAGGGAAATCATTGCTGACGTGAGATGGATCTTGGCTGGAAGCAGGAAATAACAGAACGATGTTTACTTGTGCTTTGTTGACTCTCCAAAGGCATTCAACTGCATGTATCATAACAAATTTTGGATCGTATTGGGAAGAATGGGAATTCTACACCATTTTATTGTGATCATGTGGAACCAGCACATAGATCAAGAGGCAGTTAGTTGTTCAATACAACAAGGCTTCAAACTACATGGTTTAAAATTAAGAAAAGTGTGTATTGATATTGTACCCTTCACCATGCTTATTCAATTTGTAGGCTGAACAAATAATATGAGAAACTGGAGTATAAGAAACAGAAGAAGACACTGTAGTACTGTTCTGGAAAAAGACTCACTAGCATCTGTGACATGTAGAAGACACACAACCTTGCTTGCTGAAAGTAAAGAGGATTTGAAACACTAATGAAAATTAAAGACTACATCCTTCATTATGGTTTACACCTCAACATAAAGAAAGCAAAATTTCTCACAATTGGACCAGTAAGCAATATCATGTTAAACAGAGAGAAGTCTATAGCTGTTAAGAATTATATTTGACACAGGACATGAACAGACACTTCACCAAGGAGGAGATCCAGGCAGCCAACAAACATATGAAGAAATGTTCATGATCACTAGCCATTAGAGAGATGCAAATCAAAACAACAATGAGCTATCATCTCACACCAGCAATAACAGCAAAGATCAAAGAATTAGAGGACAATAAATGCTGGTATGGATGTGGAGAGACTGGGATGCTGCTACATTGCTGGTGGGATTGCAAAATGGTCCAACTTCTCTGGAAAGCAATATGGCACTTCCTCAGAAAGTTGGAACCAGAAATAGCTTATGATTCAGCAAGTCCTCTACTTGGTATTTACCCTCAAGAAATATGAGCCATAACACGAGTAGATATATGCACACCAGTGTGCATAACAACACTATTTACAATAGCAAAAAGGAGGCAGCCTAAGTGCCCAACAATGGAAGAATGGATAAACAAACTGTGGTACATACATACAATGGAATATTATGCTATCTTGAAGACCAACAAGGAAGCTGTAAGATATCACATAACATGGGTGAACCTTGAGGACATTATGTTGAGTGGAATTAGTCAGTCACAAAAGGAGCCATACTACATAGGACCACTACTGTGAAAGACTAAGAAAAAGAACCCATACTAAAGAGAGGGGGTGGGATTCTTTGCTGGTTCCTGGGATGTGGGTGAAGTGGGGTGAGGGGAGGGAGGGGAAGGTGGAGCACAGAACAGGGAATAGACACAGGATAGTTTGGGTGCTGGGGAAGGGGGCAATACACAAGAAGGAGGAGGGGAATGGAAGAACAAGGCAAATAGGAGAACACTTAGGCAGGTTTGCATGGCATAACTGGGACAGAGGTAAAGAATGATGCATGCACAACCTTGGAACTACAGGGTTCTGGGATACAGGGATTGTCACATGGTTGGAATGGGCCAAAGGGGGGAAATAATATTAAGAGCCTTGGCTGTCTTTTGAATCATGGTTTCTCTTGCATACCATTATGAAATAGACACTTGAGGGGGAGAGAAAGGAATAGCCAGAAATATTACCATAGAAAGCTTGTAAGTCCATCTTCTGCCTATAATTGATTGGAATACCTAAAATGGGACTACAACGTGCCTAGTGAGGTAGGCTTCCAGTGGAGCCTCTGCATTACATAAGACCATAGGTGGAATCCTGAACCCCATCCAGAATCTTCTGAGGTGGGAAATTTCCACTGGAAAGGATAAGCAAACCAGCCTCTAGCAGCTAGAAAAACAAAAGATACTTCTTGAAAGAAAGACTGACAGGAAAAATACAAAACAATATAGGCAATCTGCCTGACTATTACAAGAACAAGCAAGTTGCTGACCTAGGAGACATCAAGGCAAGCAGTCGGGTCCCCTCAGGGCAAACCCCCTTCTAAAACTGAGACTCAGTGGAATACACGGGCAGACACGTGCTCTGATGTTATGACCACGTTTGTCACCAATAAGGGGACGTGAGGGAAAAACAGCAATGAATCTGTGAGCCAAGTCCAGCTGTGTTCAATACACTCCTGTGAAACTGGATGGAGACCTGGTTGGCCAGCAGTGTGGCAAGACCTGGGGACTCCTGGGCCCAGTGTCAGTGACTTAGCCAAAGAGGACTAGAGTGGAGAATGAAGCATCCAGCTGATAAGAAGAGAGGGCATATGCACAAGAACACCAACACTTACAGATAATACCCACTTGACCTAGCTTCAACTAGAAGATGACCAGAGCTCAACTAGAAGAAGGAAGAAGAGGAAAAAAAGAGTAATCTGATATAATTTGATGAACTACACCTATGGATGCAGTAGTTCAAAAAAGGGAACAAATCTTAATAGCAAGGATCATTCCCACTCCCTCAATACACAAGGTAGACAAGGATGGGCAACTTGGACATTGGCTACCCAAAATGGGGGTGGGGGGGGTGGAGGAAAGGTCTACAAAGGCAAGAAGTGACTGGCTTATAAGCTTTCGAGAGGGAGTCTAGATCCATAGAGCGTGGAGGAAGGTAGAATCTCCATTGAGTAGTATCCAATCTGTCTGGGTGAGACTGATGAAAGGAGATGATGGGGAGAGCACTCATGTGGCACAATAGTTAATAATTGCTATCAGGACTGACTGTGAGGGTTGGAAATGTAAAGGTAGACATTTTGTAGCAAAAGGAAGGAAGTGGTTGACTTTGCAGTCCAGGAGCAGAGGTCCCTGGGACCATCAAGGGAAAAGAGTGGAGTGCAGAACCCTACCCAGAGAAAGAGTGACGCCAAAGATGGAGGCAGAGATGATGACATGGAGAGATGGAGCAGCTGTGTGCTTAAGATCAGGACGCAGGCTTGCAGGGTGTACCATTTGGTTGGTTGATGATGCATGGAGGGGATTGTAACCATGGCAATGTAACAATATACAATAGGATGAATGTAAAGCTAATGTTCTCCCATGTAAACTATCACATAATTCACAATAAAACATAAAAAAGAAAGAATTATATTTGACTTGCCTCTGCAACCAACACCCCTGGAAGTAGCAGTTTAAAAATTAAGTGATGCATTGCATTCAGCAGACCTGCTGCAAACAATCTCTTTATAAGGTTAACAAGCAAAGATGTAACTTTGAAGACTAAGGTTCACCTTATCTAAGCTATGTTATTTTCATTTACCTCATATTCATGTAACAGCTGGATAATGAGTATTGAAAAATGAAGAATTGATGCCTTTGAATTATGGTGTTGACAAAGAATATTGAATATACCATGGACTGTCAGAAGAAGGAATAAATCTGTTTTGGAAGAAGTACAGTCAAAATACTCCTTAAAAGCAAGGGTGACATAGGGGTGGAGGCTATAAAGGTACGAAGTGGTTGGCTTATAAGTTTTCAAGAAGGAGTTTTAAAAAAAAAAAAGGAAAGAAAGCAGTAAACAGTCCAATGTGCCCAGTCACATGACCATTGGGAATAAGAGAATTCCAAGTTGTCTTTCCATGATGTGAAGAGCCTTCTGAGGCCTAGAGCCCACCATCGTAAAAAAAAAAAAAAAGTGACAAGACTTCATCTCATGTACTTTGGACATGCTGTCTGGAGGGATAAGTCCTTGGAGAAGGACATCATGCTTAGTTTGAGTAAAATGGTGAGGTTTTAAGACAGAGTCCTGATTGAACTAGTAGGTCCAACCTGGCCCATTCCAGAGTTAGCTCATAGAGAAATAACCACAAAGCATGAATGACCACTGTGTTATGCCAAATGTGCAAATACCTGCACATTTCCCAACTGCACAGTGTATTGTGACACTGCAGTCTAGTAAATTTGCTCTTTGTGTCTACTGCACCTTTCACACAATTGTGTCCCAGCACTTGTAACAATCTATTACACTTGTCTCTTTTTTTGTGTAGGTCTCTATCCAGTTGAATGTGAACTCCTGGAAGGAAGCAACCTGCCTTTTTGCCACCAGTGCCTAGTAGGTTGATTGGTAATAACAGATACTCAGTAAATGTTTATTGAGTGGACTAAAGACAGAATATTATACAAGTAGTTCAGAGTTGAGTAAGACATGGAATGAAGAAGGCACAGTTAGTCTTCGAAAAAAGAATGCTTCCTATTGAATGAAGGGATGGCAGGACTTTTGACATTAGTGTGAAAAGGTTTATAGAATGGGACTTAATCATGAGGGTACATCAAAACATACAAACACCTAGACCCTACCACACACATACCTCAATCAGGCAGGCTAAAAAAGAAAACAAATGCTACTACAGGTGATCGGACTGCAGGGTCTGTTTGGATCACAAGGTCTGCAGTTCAAACTCACCAATTGCTTCTCAGAAACCACATAAACATATAAGTTAGAACTGAATTGATGACACTTAACAACAATAACCACACACCCAGCTAAATCAGGTTAAAAATGCAACAAACAAAAACAATCCATGTGTTTTAAATGCTACTATAGGTGATTCTGATATGCATCTAACCACCAGTGCATACAAGTATCCATTTACATGCTACCTAATCTTATGATTTACACTAAACATCAACACAAGTTCAATATGCAATTAGTCGAACATGATGCATTATTGGTACAAATTCAATGAAGGTGGTGCAGAATATTAAACAGCATCTGGCATTCCTCCTATGCCAAACTGCAAAAGTATTATAAGTACATACCTTATAAAATGTCTCTACTGCCCTAAAATGGCTTTGTCACACATTTTGACAGGAAAAAATAGTGATTTTAATATCCCTGTCATTTTGGAAATAAACTTGCTGCTCACTTGTCACTTCTATACATTTTCTCATGCTTCTGCATGTCTGAGACTGCAGAGCTGAGCTACTGGGCAGTGCTGGGGGCGTTTATCCTGATGCATTCATCAGGGTACCTTCAATTTCAAGAACTAGAAATAATTCGCTTAAACAAAAAGAGTCTATGTTGCCTTGTTTATTTATTTAGCCATTCAACAAATATTGATTGAACATCTAGAATATGCCAAGGATGATGCAGTGGTGAACAAGATGAACTCCTGTCTTGAGATGTTCAAGGATAAGCTTGCTTCGGGCACAATTATATTCAGAGACTCAAATAATGTCATCAGAAACTTGTCTCTCTCCCCATACTCCCATCTTTTTGACGTTTTCTTGCCTGTTTCTCTTTGCCTATTAGCCTATTCTCTAGTGTCATTCTAAGCACAACTTTCCAAGTTGTGGGAAAGAAAGCCATCCTCTCTCCACCCCTTCATTTCCTAAAGGAAGAGAGGACTGCACATAACTCCAGCATCCTTACTTCTTGTCTAATGGAAAAATTCAGATTTATCCTGTACAAGTTTAGTCCCTCATGTACTCAACTCTTAAACCTTTGGTAGGGTACAGGGATCATGTTAACCTGGAACAGGGACAAACACCTATCCCTATGGTAGTGAGGAACAGTCCCACAAGGGCCATTTAAGAGTCAGTGAGGGATCCCTTACCCAATGTACAGAGAAAATTTGCTTCATCAAAAACATTGCTGTTCACTACAAAATATGTTTTATTTTAGGGAGAATCTGTTTGAGAGATATAAACATTCTGCTGCCAAGATCTGACTAAAAGTAGCATGATACAAGATTATCAAAACATTATTTTGATGTGTCAACAATTCAGTAGCTTTCAAGAAATAATTTGAAATAAATTAGGAAAATCAAGTGTGGATTTTCTACTTATTTTGATAACCTCACAAGCTGTACAGCAAAAGGTTAGAAATAAACTAACAGAACTTTCACAATTGACTGGTGTGGGTGAAAGACAATGTTTGAGTATAGTCACTTCCCTGCATCCCTTGCAACTGGGTTGGGGCCAGACATGGAATGGGGAATTCACTAAAGAAATAGAAAATACTATAGAAGAAAGGATGTGAATCAACTTCCTCTGGGGTAAATCTGGAAAAATCTCAGTTAAAGAGTTGGGTGAGATTGTAGTGGTATGTAATGGCACACAAAACCATATTGTGAATCAAAGCAATAATTCCATAGTTGAACATTCAGAAGCATCAGACAGAGGAACAGAAGAGAGGAACTCCAGGGAGGATTAGGTGTGCTTTCTGTGGAGAGTGTAGGAGAAAGAAGCCATGAGGATGTGATTGTCTAAGAGAAATTGCAGAGAAAGAGATAATGCACAGGAAGGGAAAGGGGAATTAAAAAAAAAAAAAAAGAGGCCAAGGTCAGATAATAGCTAGCACTTATTGCTTACCACGTGCCAGGAAATGCTTTCAATACTTCCATGAATTATCGTATATATATGTACAACAACTCTCTGAGGTAAATACTTCTTTTATTTTTAAAGTTTTATTGGATTTTTGGTGGAAGTCTATACACCAAAGCAGGTTCCCAGTCAACAATTTTTACACGTAATGATGGGACTTCAAAACGTTCGTGGGAAAAACATAATTAAAAGATAATGAAATTTTTCCATGAACTTTTTGAAGTCCTTATACTGTTCGGTGGCATTGATGATATTCCTTACTTTGTATCTACATTCTCATTATTACCATTCCACTTGTTCCATTCTCTTTAACCCAATCTCACAGCCTTGCCCAACCTTCTGATCTATGCTATGGGGCATTTAGCAACCAGTTTAGGAGCCCTGTTGACATAGTGATTAAATGTTCATCAGCCAAATGAAAGGTTGCTGGTTCGAATCCACCAGCAATCTGAGTCCGGTGTTCACACTCATAGTCAAAATGAAATGAGAGAAAATTCGTAGAAGAATTCTATGAGAAAAAGGACACAGCCTGTAAGACTTTGTGTTAGGGTCAAATCTGACATTAAAGTATAGGAAAAAAAGTGTAGGTGGTAACTAGTTACTGTTGTTCGATGCTGTTGATTCAGTTCTGACTCACAGTGACTCAGCACAACAGAATGAAACACTGCCCAGTCCTGCACTTACCTCAAAATTTGTGTTACACTTGAGCCCATTGCTGCTGCCACTGCGCCAATCCATCTCATTTGGGGTTTTTCTCTTTTTTTGGCTTACATTCCACTTTACTATGGATAATGTCCTTCTCTAGGGACTGGTCCCTCCTGATAATATATCTGAAGTATGAGAGACAAAGTCTCGCCCTCCTTGCTTTTAAGGAGCATTCTGGCTGTCCTTCTTCCAACATAGATTTGTTTGTTCTTCTGGCAGTCCATGGTATTGTCTATATTCTTCTTTAACACCAGAACTCAAATGCACCAATTCTTCTAAGGTCTTCCTTTTTAATTGCCCAACTTTCATATACATATGAAGCAATTGAAAACTTGATATCTTTGCTCTTGAACACTTTAAAGAGGTCTTGTGCAACTGATTTGCCTACTTCAATACATTGTTTGATTTCTTGACTGCTGCTTCCATGTGTGTTGATTGTGAATCTAAGAAAAATAAAGTGTTTGGCAACTTCAATCTTTTCTCCATTTATCATAATGTTATTTATTGTTCCATTGTGAGGATTTTTGTTTTCTTTACATTGAGGTGAAATCCATACTGAAGGCTGTAGTCTTCTAGACCAGCTTCTTGGATTATTTGCTCAGCATACAGGTTGAATAAGTATGGTGAAAGAATACAACCCTGTTGCACACTTTTCCTGATTTTAAACCATTCAGAGTTCCCATGTTTTGTTCAAACAACTGCCTCTTGGTCCACGTACAGATTCCTCATGACTAAGTAAGTGTTCTGGAATACTCATATGAACTTCACAGTGTTGTCCATAACTTGTCCTGATCTTAGGGCCTTGGTCAGATGCAAATAGATAATATGTAAGAGTACTTGGCAATCTGTAAAAAGGTGTATATATTTCAGACATTATTATTGTAAATTACAGAAAATTATGCTTTTGCCTACTTACCAAATATATTCATAACATTTTTCCATAAAAATTTCTTTATGTTTATGAGAAGTGACAGTTAAAACTCACGAGTCACTCCTTGGAAACCCTACACCGGATCGCTAAGAGCCAGAACTGACTTGACAGCACTTAACAACAGCAACAAAGGATAATATGGCATCAAAATGACTCAATGTAAAATTGATATCATTTTGAAGAAAAATACATACATTAATTATGTACATGTATCCTAGAAGAGGTCAACAGGTATGAATTATCTCAACTGCCTTCCATTTTCCCTGCAAACTTAGCTGCATTCTACCTTTTCTTCCATTTCTATTCTTATCTCAGCCTATGAAGTAACTTTCCTTCAAGACTAATTCTTCCACTTAAAGGGACTTGTCTTATCAAAATTGTCCTCTTATCCTGGCATCTTAATTACCCTATAATGCTTAATTATTCTTTTTTTTTTTTACTACCCCAGCACACAAAAATGTTTGTGTCTTCTATTTAAAATAAAAATAAGCAAACTCTTCTATTACTCTGTATTTTCCTTCCCCTCACAGTTAAATTTATTAATAGATTCCTTTACATGTGTCCTTCCCTCTTTTTCACCTTCCACTTACTCTCTCTTTTTTAAAGTACTTAAATACATACATATTTTATTTTTGGTGAAAATATACACAACAAAACTTAGTCCCATCCAACTAATTTTACATGTATAGTTCATTGACAGAGGTTATGTATTTCAGATTGTATCACCAGTTTCACTGTGCCTGGGTTTACTATTTCATTACTCTGAACTTAGGCTTTCTGCCTCTTAAAGGTCTCCTATGTGTTTTAGAGTTACTGCTGTCCATTTATCCCATTTAGATATATATTTTAAAATGCAATGATTAAGGCAAACATTTTCTATTTAAATGTGCTGATTTGCTGTTGAGTTTAAAGACAACTTCATAGGTTCGTTTTGGCTCAAGGCTTAAAACTTGTTTCCAAGTAATAGTTTCCAGGATTCTTCCAATCTCAGCTAAGTCTGGTTTCCAGTAAGAATTTGAAGTTCTTGTTTACATTTATTTTCTTCCTTTTATGATCCAACTATTGAGTCATTGATCAAAAGTTTCAATGTTGGTAGCTGGATACCATCCATTTCTTCTGGTCTCATGACAAAGGAGGTAGTAGTTCATGAAGGCAATGAAACCTATAGTTCATTTCCTTTTCTAATGCCTGGGAGTCCTTCTTCTTTTGTTGCTCAAAGAAAATAGACCTAATTGTTGTATCTTAAGTGGCTGCTCCCAAGCTTTTAAGACCTGTAGCACTACTCACAGAACTAGACGATACAGCAGAAACACTAAAGACTGTATTAGGCCAATTAACTGGAGATGGCCAAGAAACTGTACCTCTAAATCCACTTAGTCTTAAACTCATTGAAATCTTGAAAGTACTTCATGGGATTGCATTGGCAGAGGTAATCAATGACCATCTCTTCACTAATATCTATGAACATGTTTAGGTATTTGCATATGCAGAGCTAGAGGTAAGGAGAGAAGTTTGAGCTTCTTAGGTTTGGGAGTCAACAGTGAAACCATGACATGACTCATAAGCAAGGGAGTATGTGCATTACTAGAAGAAAGAGGACCAAGGAAGGAACCCTGAAGAATACCAGATTTAGGAGATTTGAAGAAATATGAGAAGGAGGGTCTGGTGGTTTTGAAATACATCTGTGAATTATTTGATATTCTGCCTTTATATAGAAGATTCTGCTCTCCTCCCTTTACATGCAGACCAGACTTAGTGACTTGCTTCTAAAGAAGAAAATGTGGTTGAAGTAAGTGGAAGAGAATTGGCTAAAATGTGACAATGTCACTTCTGAAGCTGTGCCATAAGAAGGCTAGTTTTTGTGTCAATCTCTGAACCTCTCTTCTTGGTTGAAGTCAGCTACAATATTGTGGGGATACTTAAGCACCCTGTGGAGAGGCCCATGTGTACAAAGCCCACAAGGAAAATAACTGATTTTCCAGCACCAATTTGTTCCCCAGATGAGTGGGCCACCTTAAACGCAGATCCACCAGCCTCAATCAAGCATTTAAATGAGCCCAGGCCCCAAATCTTCAAATCTTTAATTGGAGACACTAGATATGTTAAACAGAAACAAACCATCCCTACTGTGCCTGGTCTGAATTCTTGTCCCACTGGAATCACAAATTAACTATCATCTATCATCGTATCTTGTTGGGTAATTTGCTGTCCCATAAGGATCAGCACTGGAATGTGAACCACAAGGCCAGCAGTTCAAACCCAACTGCTCCTCAGAAACCCTATATAGGGTCACTATGAGTCAGAACTGACTCGATGGCACTTAACAACAATAACAGGTAATAAATACAGAAGATCCAGAAAGGTAGGAGGGACATTAGAGTTTGAAAACATACTTCAAGTTTATTTTTTAAAAAACACTTTTTTATAGTTAATGACTAATGAATATCTTGTGACTCCTTATATTTCTTATTTAAATTACATTTTAAAAATTTAGTTAAAATTTACATAAATTGAAAGGCACAGATCTTAAGTGATGCTCAATGAGTTTTTACAATGATACATAAGTATGTGACCACCACCTAAACCAAGATCTAGAAAACTTCCAGCCTGCTCCTGTCTAGTCCATTTTCTCAGCTCAATTCCATAATTACTTTCTGACTTGTTTTGCCATAGATTTATTCCTCCTTTTCTTAAAAAGAAAATAGTATAAACTGCATTATATAGTATGCATGATTTTTGCTGGCTTCTTTCACTCCATATACAGTCAGAATATAATTAATCATAATAATTGAAATTGTTGTCTGTACCACAAGCTCATTCCTTCTGACTGGCAAGTAGTATTCCAGTTGCATAAATATTCTGCCAGTTTCTTCATTTTTCTCCTTGAATTTTTCAATAAAAGCAAGCTTGATTATTTATTCTTTATCATACGCAGTGGAAATATCAAAATTACATTTGTAAACAGAACATTTGATGGCGTGATAAATACCACTGTTGTTGTTGTTAAGTGCCGTCGAGTCAGTTCTGACCCATAGCGACCCTGTACAGGGTTTCCGAGGGTGTAAATCTTTACGGGAGTAGAAAGCCTCATCTTTCTCCCGCGGAGCGGCTGGTAGTTTCGAACCGCTGACCTTAAGGTTCGCAGCCAGATTCGTAACCACTACGCTACCAGAGTTATTATTACTTATTGTTGAGTACGTTCCAACACATTGCAACCTCATGTGCCCAGAGTAAAACTGTGCTTTACAGGGTTTTCAAGGCTGTGACTTTTTGGAAGTAGATGATCAGGACTTTTGTTTAAGGTACCTCTGGGTGGGTTTCAATTATGAGCCATCTAGTTGTCAAGCACTTAACTATTTGTGCCACCCAAGGACTCCAAATAGTATCTTATAAAGAAGTTAGGTGATTTATAAAATGACTGATAGTTATCACTACTATAGAGTCTCTATGAAAATTAGTTATCTGTTGACCATAAAGTGTGCATTGCCCATGCAGTGTTTAACTTGAAAATACAAACTGCCATACAAAAAAAAAAAAAAAAATCACAAATGGGGCTATCATTTTTGAGTATGAATTTGAGCCGATAGACACATTTAGAATTAAAGGCACAGAAATAAAGAAGATAGAAGATATATATGGTTCTTTTTATTTGTTGGGCTCACACATACGCAGACAGATCAACAATATTCCTAAATCAGGTTAAGTGTGTTGTTGTTGTTAGTATGGTCGGGTCTGTTCTGTCTCATAGCGACCCTGCATAGGGTTTCTGAGGAGCACCTGGTGAGTTTGAACCACTAATCTTGCTGTTCAAACTAACCTCGAAGACTAGTGCTTACTTAAATGCTCCACACCAGGACTCCCATGTTAGGTATGGAGATTAGTAAAACCATGATGCCCTTGGCACTATATATCACAAACAAGTTCCCAAGTATTCTCTGCAGAGTATTTGATACTTCTTTAAATCAAAGTTAATTGACATTGTGATACATTTAATTGCATTTAAAAAAGACTTGATAATTAGACTTCCGAATTGTTAACAATCTTGTTATGAAATCTTGTTTTTGTTCTCGGTAGAACTAAAATCATGTGCTCAGAAATTGTTGGTTTAGACATGATTTCTAGTTGGATTTCCTAATGACATTTGTTAATGACACTGGTTTTAAAAAGTCACTGTCTTCCTTTTTCTGAACTTCTGAAGCATGAAATGACTTCAAAATGATGCTAAATCTGAGACAGATCACAAAAATAGAGAAACTAAACTTAATTTTGTTGTTTACCCCAGAGGACCAGAATAAACTCATACCATATAGTAACTACTTTCCGGCAATTTCTAAGTTAGAGTCTCTGTCAGTTTTGACTTATGGTAGCAGCCAAAAAAGTATCTGAATACACTTGGTTTCTATTTTGTCATTTTTCCCAGGTAATATAAATATTTGAAAAGATTATTGCTTATCCTATAAAACAGTGACATTGTAATTTATTAATACTAAAAAAAAAACCTTGTTCATTTCTGTTAAACTATGTGAATAGCTGGGAATCATTATTTTCCCCGTGGAAAGAGCATGTTAAAGCAAGGTCTTTGTTGTATTTTTACTGTTTGTCTGATTCCATTTTAGCTTTGATTTCTCCATTTCTATCACTAAGCTTTTGACATAAATTTTTCTCACCCCCTTCTTTCAATTAAGCTGTCATCCAGAGGTATTGCCAAAGGCCAAGTCCCCTGAAACACTGAGAAAATTCACCCAGGAGGTTGAGAATCTAAGCAAGTGTGAGGTTCCTTTTACTACAGCCTTGCACACGCTGGAGGCGAAAACTTGAAGACAGCAGTTGTGATCATACGAAAAGAAATACAATTTACCAGGATGTTGTTCACCGCTACTGATTTTATTTGTAACATGTCTCAACTAGGCAATTCAAAGTCAGCCATTGTAAGACGCTATAGGATAAGCACAGGACTGCTAACTACAAAGTTGGTGGTTCAAACCCACCAGCTTTTCTTGGAAACCCTATACTGGGTTTCTATGAGTCAGACCAACTCTACAGTACTTAACAACAACAACATGAGTATGGTGGTGGTGGTTGTGTGATGTGGAATCTCTTTCGGCTCACAGCAACACGGCATAAGGCTTCCTAGGCTGTAATTCTTTACGGGAGCAGAAAGCCTCATCTTACTCCCATGGAGCTACTGGTAGATTTGAACTGCTGACCTTGCAGCCCAGTTTATAATGCACTACACTATCAGGGCTCTTTATAGCATGAGTATAGTCTTATAAGTCACTCTGGTTCTGAAACATAGAAGATGTACCTGTAGGATAGCCTATTATTTTATTTTGCTTTTTTAAGGTTAGGTTTAAGTAAGAGAGTAACTTTGACCAGGTTCTTCATAATTTTAATGCTGAATTTTTCATCTTCAAAGTTGTTGTTGTTGTTGTCATGTGTCATGGAGTCGGTTCTGACTAATAGCGACCCTGTACAGGGTTTCCGAGGCTGTAAATCTTTATGGGAGCAGAACACCTCATCTTTCTCTTGCGGAACAGCTGGTAGTTTCAAACTGCTGACCTTAAGGTTCACAGCCCGATTCATAACCACTACGCTACCAGAGCTCCTTATCTTCAAAGTAGGGACTACAATTATAAGGTTGTGTTAAGGGTTAACAGGTAGGGGTCTTAGTTATCTAGTGCTTCTATAACAGAAATACCACAAATGGCAAATAAATATATTTTTTCACAGTTGAGGCGGCTAGAAGTTTGAATTCAGAGCACCAGGTTGGGAAAAAAGGTCCTTGACTTTGTTCAGCATCTGTAGGCTCAGCATTGCTGGGCGTTCTCCATGTGTCTTGGCATCAATCTTCCCCCTGGATCTAGAAGCTTCACAGTACAGGGACCCAGGTTCAAAGAATGCACTCCAGTCATGGCTCTCCTTTCTTGGTGATAGTAAGCCTCCTTCTGCTCACTCCTCTCTCCTTTATCTCTTGTAAGATAAAGGATGTTGCAGGTCACACCACTGAGAAACTCCCTTACAGGGATTAGGGTTTCAGTGGAACTAATAAATGCTCTTATTAGTTTATCACATCAGATCACATCATGTTGTTGTTGTTGTTGTTAAGTGCTGTCGAGTCGGTTCCGACCCATAGCGACCCTGTACAGGGTTTCCAAGGGTGTAAATCCTTACGGGAGTAGAAAGCCTCATCTTTCTCCCGCGGAGCAGCTGGTAGTTTCGAACTGCTGACCTTATGGTTCGCAGCCCGATTCGTAACCACTACGCTACTAGAGCTCACATCATGAGGAATCAACAAATAACTGCTACGTTTTATCAACACACAACTGCCAAACCACAGAGAAACATGACCCACCAAACATGAGGAAGAGCACCAGAATGTTGTCATTCCACAGAGAGGTGACCCAATGGAATGTGGAAATCATCAGACAATATCATTAATATCACATGCAAGTAAAATTTTGCTAAAGATGAATAAAAAATGGCTGCAACCATACATTGACAGAGAACTTCTGGAGGTTCAAGCAGGATTCAGAAGAGGACAAGTAATAAGGGATATCATTGCTGACATCAAATGGATCTTGGCTGAAAGCAGAGAATACCCCAAATACCTGTGCTTTATTGACTACGCAAAGGTTTTCAATTGTGTGGATTGTGACAAGCTATGGATAACATTGCAGAAAATGAGTACTCCAGAGTACTTAAATGTGCTCATGAAGAACCTGTACAAAGCAGATGATACAACCTTGCTTACTGAAAATGAAGAGGACTTAAAAATACTTGCTGATGAAGCTCAAAGACCACAACTTTTGGTATGGGTTGTACCTCAATATAAAGAACACAAAAATACTCACTACTGGACTAAAAAATAACATCCATATGAATGGAGAAAAGATTGCAGTTGTCAAAGACTTCATTTTGCCTCGGTGAACCATCAACATTCATGGAAGCAGCAGCCAAGAAATCAAGCTATATATTGGAATAGGCAAATCTGCTATACAAGACCTCTTTTAAGTGTTCAAGAGCAAAGATGTCAGCTTGAGGACTAAGGTACGCCTGACCCAAGCCATGGTATTTCCAATAACCTCATATGCATGTGGAAATTGGGCAGTGAATAAGGAAGACTGTAGAAGAACTGATGCATTTGAGCCATGGTGTTAGAGGAGAATGTTTAAAGTGCCATGGGTTGCCAAAAGAACAAACTAATCTGTATTAGAAGAAGTGCAGCCAGAATGCTCCTTGGAGGTCAGGATGACCAGACTTTGTCTCTCATACTTCATACTTATGATCAGGAGGACCAGTCTCAGGAGAAGGATATCATGTTTGGTAAAGTGAAGGGTAGGAGAAAAAGAGGAAGACCCCCAATGAGATGGATTGGCACATTGGCAGCAGCAATTGGCTGAAACATAGCAATGATTGTGAGGTTGGCGTAGGACCGAGCAGTATTTTGTTATGTTGTGCATAGGGTAGCTATGAGTCTGTACTAACTTGATGGCACTTAACAACAACAACAACTTCGTATATAGAAAAAGCAAGGATTGTTCTGTTGTGCCATTTGGCTAGTTCTCAGTCAGGCCCAAACCAGTGGGTAGGTATCTTTATTTCATACCAGCTTTTGTGTGTGTGTGTGTCTGTTCTCAACAGAAATCCTAGATGATGGCATAATCTTAAAGCTGACAATGATCTTGCCTCTACAACTCTGCTCCTCCTGTAAGGGTGGACACTGCTTCTAGGTTGGGCACTGAAAAGTGTGGTTTGGATTCTGCTTTCTTAGCTATTACATTTGCTCCATGGGCCATATTTGCCCCACTTATTGAGAAGAAGGGTATAAGGAAAATAACAGAAGTGTAGCAAGAAAACAAAATCCTCACAGCTGGCCCAATAAATGACATCAAGATAAATAAAGAAAAGACTGAAGTTGTCAAAGACTTCATTTTTCTCGGATCAACTTCAGCATTCAGGGTAGCGGTGGTTATGTGCTGTGGAGTCAGTTCTGACTCATAGTGACCCTTACAGGGTTCTGAGGCTATAAATCTTTACGGGAACAGAAAGCCTCATCTTTCTCCCGTGGAACTGCTGGTAGTTTTGAACTGCTGACCTTGAGATTAGCAACCCGACTCAAAACCACTAAGCTACCAGAGCTCCTTATACATGTACTGTTATTGTTGTGAAGTAACATTGAGTCAGTTTCAACTCATAGCGACCCTGTATAGGATTTCTGAGAAGCGGTTGATGTGCTTGAACTACCAACCTTGTGTTTCAAACTGGTCTTTCATTCCAGCATATTAACCCACAGCCTCACAACAGGACTCCATACTCAAGGAGTTAGTAACTCTAAATACCAACAGAGAGGGAAGGAGTCTTCATATCAAGTATCAATGCTATCCCCTCTGTACACAGGGTAGATAGGGACGGGCAACTCAGACATTGGCTACCTAAAATGAGGGGGTGATAAAGGCACCAAGTGACTGGCTTACAAAGTTTCAAGAGGGAGTTTAGTTTAAGAGTGTGGGGGGAAAGAAAGAGTCCCCACTGAATAGCTGTCATCTTGTC
>NW_006408616.1:7024181-7037025 GCF_000296735.1 Chrysochloris asiatica
AATGGGCTCATTTCTAAATGTTGTTGTTGTTAAATGCTGTAGAGTTGGTTCCAACTCACAGCAACCCTGTATAGGGTTTCTGAGAAGTGGCTGGTGAATTTGAAGCTTGCAAGGAAAAGAAACCCTAGACAAAGTCCGAATGAGTAGTAACCGACTGATAGGCATTTAACAACAAGGAAATTCTCTGGAACGGTTAGTTCTATATCCAGTTCTACTCTGCCCTATCGGGTCACTGAGTTAGGAAGGAGTTGAAGACACAAACTACAACACAGTAATTTTATGCTGTAGTAAGTAATTCGTTTTCTTGATTTCCTTTGCGATCTTGGGCAGAGACCAGTGTGACTGGAACATTCTTCCATCCTCGCACATTATGGTGGTGTGCGTGTTGTTAAGTACTGTTGAGTTGGTTCCATTATAGGTGCTTTAAAAATGACTCTTAAATGCTAAGACTGTCCATTTCCTAGGTGGATAATACCCTTCCAAGGCTATGTTATAGAGATTGGTAACGACTGAACGGATACTCCATAGAAACTATTCAAAGAGCTCTTAAAAACAAACATTTGTAATAGAGTTGACAATTAACCCAGCTTCTTTATAAACAGTTATTTCAGGAGCAAATATCTCAGTGGGAAAATGCTTTTATTTGTCACCTGTATTGCAAAACTCGAAAAATGAGAAGGCCTTATGCGTCTGTTAGAAAATAAGAACAATTCAATTTAAGGAAAAACTTCACAGTTTGGAGCCCGGAAATGTCTATTCTGGAATAAACTGTCTATTAATTAAACTCAAGTGATTTAAACATTCATCACCTAGCATTGCACATTTCAGAAAACAAAAACACCCCTTACCCCCCCCAAAAAAATCCTGGGGTTTTGATTGAAGAAAACAGATAACCATATCCACACACACAACTTTTCTAAAATGCGCTGGATTTAGGAGGTCCAGGGACCAGCGAGGCTCCTCCCGGTCAGCTGCAAACCCTGCTTCAGGCACAGCAGGCGTTGCGTTCAGGAGTGTTGGCAGTTGGCGACCCCCCTCGAATCCCCCTCTGCTACGGGCTCCCTGTGGCCTTTGGAGGCTTGAAGAGTCTGCTCCAAATGTTTTCCATATTTGTTCAGCCTCCGTAATTCGAATACCAGGGCAGGCGCAGCCCTCCTAACGCCGCGCTCCAGGGCCCAGCGCGCCGCACACGCAACCAGCCACCCAGCCACCCACGCAGCCGCCATGGGCAAGGACAAGCAGTCCCGCGGGCAGCAGAGACAAGGGGGGCTGCCGGCTGCGGACGCCGCAGGGTCCGAGGACATGGGGCCGAAGAAGGGCAAAGGGGCCCCCAAAGAGTGCGGGGAAGAGGAGGCCCAGAAGTGCTGTGGCTGCCGGTTCCCGCTGCTGCTCGCCCTGCTGCAGCTGGCCCTGGGCATCGGCGTGACCGTGGTGGGCTTCCTCATGGCGAGCATCAGCTCCTCCCTGCTAGTCAGAGACTCTCCATTTTGGGCTGGGATCATTGTAAGCATCAAGTCTGTTTTGCCTAAACGTGTTTGCCAAACAGGAATGCAAAGCCGCATGGTGGAATTAAGACTAACCCAACTGCATGCAGCCTTCCCAGGTCCAATTGTCTAACTCTCGCTCTGCTTGGTAACTGATGCCTGACACACTTGGTTTTCCTGGGGGCAGACTGGACGCGGTGGGATGCTTCCCCTTCTCCCGCTGTTTGTTCCCAACACCTACAAGGGGCCTGACTCTAATGTGCTGGAGTCAAGGAGGCAATCTCAAAGCTTGCTTACTTTGTCAAATTGAGCAGCCCCAAAAACAACAACAGATTCACTTTGGTAGTTCCCTTATCCTATCCTGTCTCCACCCCCCAACCTGGGACCCCACCCCCCAACCTGGGACTTCACCCCCCAACCTTGTTCCCATGTAGGTAGCCCAAAGTGAATATGTCTAGTAAAAACAGTCTAGGAAAATGCCTGTACTTGGAGTTGCCATATTGGGTAATATTAATTTTATTTCTTAATTTGAAGTTCCACGAGTGTTTATAAAATAATTATCTAAGACAGAAATGCTAAGCACAGCCTTAATCCGCTGGAGTCTAAAGTAAGATAGATAACTCCAGGACTCTGGCCATGGCAAAAATCTATTTGGGACTCTGCTATGCGATGTACTGTTCTAAGCAGAACACTGCTCAGCTGTTGTCAGTGTTGTTTTGTTTGAACATCACATGCTTGGCAAAATCCAATGGATTCTTTCATTTAAATTGGTGTCCATTTATTGAGCACCTACTGTGTACTGCCAGAAGTTTTACATATATTATTTCTACTCTCCATATCTGTTTGGGATAGTTATTATAATTCTTTCAAACAAGAGAACTGAGGCCCAGACTCACCCTGGGCCAAGAGTTGGCAAAGCACTCAGTGATAGCCATCGAACTGCATCTGCGTTTCCCTCCTGAAGCTATGCTGCCACTTAAATACGCATTTAGTTTGTAATTTTAATATTATGTCACAGTACAGGGCCTTGCAGCTTCTTAAGCCTTTTCCCGTGCATTATTTCATTGAACCCATGAAATAACACTTTGAAGTAGGAATTATGATTCCTCTTTTCACATGAGGACACTCGGGTTCAGAGAAATCAAATGGCATTCTCTTACGGCCCAGAGATTGAAAGTGGTGGAGTCAGCTGATACTAGACTCGACACGCCTAGTCTCATGTGACATCATTACTGCTATTACTGACCACAGGAACAACCTCCAAAATCATTTTGTATCAGTGAAAGATTTTAAAGACACGTGATAAATATGCATCAGTGCAGCTATTTTCTAATTAAGATTATTTGAATTCACAGATTCTTGCAGAGTAATTTAAAACTTCTAATTTGTGTACTAAGAATTCCCATGAAATTATCATGATTAGTGTTTCCTAAATCAAGTGATTTTAAAAATAGCTTTTCACTAAGATATACTGGGTATTTTAGTCACTGCAGTGACTGTTGTAGCTACTCAGAGGAAAAAAAATTCTAGACTTTTGGTCTAGGAAAGTTTTTTTTTAAAGGAATGAAACTTCCTTATTTAATATTTTAAAATATCTTTCTTTAGTCCAGCTTCATTGTTCCCGTTATTAAAAAAAAAAAAAAAAAGGAAAACTAAGTTAGTTGGTCAAGAGTGAGGTGAGGGCTCATTTTAAGTCTCAGTGCATTAACATGAAAATTGTGCAACTCCAAAATTTCATGGTTTGGACTTCCTATAGGCTGTGATGCTCCTAGATGCAGTGAAAGCAAATAGAAAGTGGGACAAAGAGGATTCTTTACAAAGCCCTCTGTCCTTTCCAGTTTATAATCTAGGGTTCATTTGAAGTTTGTTCATAATGTGTAAATTTGATTATATCTATTATCTTAAATTTTCTTCTAACAGAAAATGTATTTAGGGCAGAGAAGCTAGTGGAGATGACCAGAGAAAAGTGAGGAAGATCTCTGAGAAGCTGGGTGAGGAACCACTCTCGTCCCAGCTGGACCGAGCTCTGGACAGCATGTCACTGCCCCACACAGACAGTGTGCTTGTCCTCATCTCGCTGTCTGTGGCTGGCCACAGGGTATTCTTCCTATGCTTTCAGGAAAGGACAAGACCATGAGGCAGGATGGTGCAGTGCAGGTGAAGAACCACTGTATCTGATGTTGCACCGTAGGTTGGCCATTACCAGCTCAGTAATATGGGGCAAGTTACTTAAGCTCTGCAGGTTTCCACTTCTTTATTTATAAAATTAGGATAATAATAAATCCTGCCTTTTAGGATTGTTCTGAGGATTAAATAAACACATGTAAAGCACTTAGAGCAGTGCTGGATGATGGCCAGTGCCCAGTGAGTGTTAGCTCCTTTTATTAGCCATTAGTGATGTGATCATGGGTGGTGGTACTCTTACAGGTAGAAGTTACTCTCTTTCATCTATAGACTTGGGGAACAGTCATTTTGACTTATTACATTTCCCAATCCAGTTTGAACCCAAAAGAGATGTTATTTTGGCCATCTTATTTTTCTCTGTCCTGTTCTCAGGTCACTTTTTAGCAACCTCAGTGATGTTAGATAAATCTAGGACTTTCTGAATCTCTCCAGATCTTTGTGAAAATAAAGTTGGTGGATGGAGAACTCTGCAGGGTCATTTTCCCCAGAGATGGGGAGTGATTTGGATCTGGTATATCCTCCTGGGAATACTGAAATTTTTGCTCTATTCTGGAGAGCCCCCAACACCCAAGTTAGACCAGAATTATTGTTGTTAAGTGCCATCCAGGCCATTTTGACGCACAGCAACCCTGTATACTGTTTTACTTAACACCAACAATTAGGGTTTCCAAGGAGTGACTGGTTGGGTTGAATAGCTGACCTTGCAATTAGCATTCCAACTCTTATCCTACAGTATACCACCAGGACTCCTAGACCAGAATGCTATTATTGTTGTTGTTAAGTGCTGTCGAGATGGTTCCAACTCATAGCAACCCTGTATAGAGTTTTCAAGGAGTGGTTAATGAGTTTGGAATGTTGACCTTGCAGTTCAAACTGACCTCGCAGTCCAGTGCTTATATTAAAGCACAACACCAGGACACTGGGACCACAATAGTGCTGGTCAATTTATGGAACTGAATCAGAGCCAAACCAACTTCTAGAATTTAGACTGAATTCAAGCAGGGTCCCCAGACTGAGGCACCTTACCACATCTATAGCTTCTGAAACTTTACTCTTCTGTTTCTCCCTAGAATCGGGCAGTCTCTTAATTGTACAAGGTCTACAATTCCATAAGGAGCTCTGGTGGCACCGTGGTTAAAGTGCTCAGCTGCTAACAGAAAGATGGGCAGTTTGAGTCCACCAGCTGCTCCACAGCAAAAAGACATGAGTCTGCTTCTATAAAGTTTATGTCTACTTTGTCCTGTGGGGTCACTATGAGTCCAAATCAGAGTCAGATTATACAATAAGCAAGTTAAGTATGGGTTCTGTTGTTGTTGTTAGGTACCATCGAGTTGGTACCAACTCATAGTGACCCTATGCACAACAGAACGATACACTGCCTGCTCCTGGGCTAACCTCACAATTGCCACACTTGAGCCCATTGATGCTGCCACTTGGCCAATCCATCTCTCTGGGGGTCTTCCTCTTCTTCTCTGACCCTCCACCTTACCAAACATGATATCCCTCTTCAGTGACTGGTCCCTCCTGACAATATGTCCGAAGTATGAGAGACGGATGAAGTCTGGCCATCCTGGCCTCCAAGGTGCACTTTGCCTATACTTCTTCCAACATGGATCTATTTGTTCTTTTGGCAGCCCATGGTACTTTCAGTATTCTCCTCCAACACCATAATGCAAATGCATCAATCTACTACGATCTTCCTTATTTCTGTCCAACTTTAGCATGCACATAAGGCTATTGACAATACCATGGCTTGGGTCATAGAGCCGACATCTTTGCTCTTCAACACTTTCAAAAGGTCTTGTGCAGCAGATTTGCTTAATGCAATATGTCATTTGATATCTTGGCTGCTGCCTCCATGAGTGTTGATAGTTGATCCAAGAAAAATGAAGTCTTTGACAATTTCAATCTTTTCTCCATTGATAAGATTGTTGTTTATTGGTCCAGTGCTGAGGATTTTTGTTTTCTTTACATTGAGATGCAATCCATACTGAAGGCTGTGGTCTTTGATCTTCATCAGTAAGTATTTTAAGTCCTCTTCACTTTCAGCAAGCAAGGTTGTATCATCTGCATATCATAGGTTGTTAATGTGTCTTCCTCCATTCCTGATGCCACGTTTTTTGTTTTCTTTTCATAGAACCCAGCTTTTCGGATTATTTGCTCAGCATACAGGTTGAATAATTATGGTGAAAGAATACAACCCTGTTGCACATCTTTGCTAATTTTAAATGATTCAGTATTCCCATGTTCTGTTCGAATAACTAACTGCCTCTTGGTCTATGTACAGGTTCCTCTTGAGCACAATTAAGTGTTCCAGAATATTCGTACTTTGCAATATTGTCCATGACTTGGCATGACTTTATAGACATTTGTGTAGTCAATAAAGCCAAGAGCCATCTGACATCAGCAACGATATCCCTCATACCACATCCTCCTCTGAATCCAGCTTGAACCTCTAGAATTTCTCTGTCAATGTATGGTTGCAGCTGTTTCTGTATTGCCTTTAGTAAAACTTTACATGGGATATCAAAGATATTGTCCGATTATTTCAACATTCCATTGGGTCACCTCTCTTTGGAATGGGCACAAATATGGATCTCTTCCAATCAGTTGGCCAAATAGTTGTCTTCCAAATTTCTTGGCATAGATGAGTGAGTGCCTCCAGTACCGCCTCACTGTGTTGAAAGATTTCAGTTTGTATTGAAGTCCATCAATTCCCAGTGTCTTGTTCTTGGCCAATTCCTTCAATGCACCTTGGACTTCTTCCTTCAGTATTATTGGCTCTTGATAATATACTACCTCTTGAAACTGTTGAACAACGACCATTTTCTTTTGGAAGAGTGAGTCTGTATATTCCTTCCATCTACTTCTCACGCTTTCCACATCATTCAATAGTTTGCCCAGAGAATCCTTCAATAATAAAAGTTGAGGCTTGAATTTTTTCTTCAGTTTCCTCAGCTTGAGAAATGCTGAATGTGCTGCTCCCTTTTGGTTTTCTAACTTCAGATCTTTGCACATTTCACTGTAATATTTGACTTTGTCTTCTCAAACTGACCTTTGAAATTTTCTGTAAGAATGTGCTTCCTTGTACTTATTTAATAATCTGAATCGAGCAGTTCTACATGTTTTTTACCATATCCAAGATTCTGATCTACATCTAACCAACATCTGTCTCTCTCCCAACCCTATAGCAAGTACCTTCTTACAAAATCAAATACTCTTTTCAAATGTACAATCTCTGACAGGGATGTAGTTACCAGTAAGCCAGATAAGCATAAGTAAGTTGGTGCTTACCTTACTTTCTGGGCACTGCAACCCTGATTAGAATCAAGTTGGTAGCAATTTCATTATGTTGACATTTGGGGATAACCACTC
This sequence comes from Chrysochloris asiatica, assembly GCF_000296735.1. Classification (NCBI taxonomy): domain Eukaryota; kingdom Metazoa; phylum Chordata; class Mammalia; order Afrosoricida; family Chrysochloridae; genus Chrysochloris; species Chrysochloris asiatica. The sequence goes on from NW_006408616.1 coordinate 7,031,225, forward strand.
CCATAACATTGTTAGGTGCCATTAAATTGATTTTTACTTGCAGAAGTGTCCCATAGAGTTTTCTTGGTTGTAATCTTAATAGGAGCAGATTGCTAGGTCCTTCTCCCATGGAGGTGCTGGGTAGGTGAAAACTGCAAACCTTTTGATTATCAGTGGAGCACTTATCTTTTAGAACCTGGGTACATGGATATATACAATAGGTGACTTCTTATTGATCAGTGTCTAGATGACTCATTGAATATTCACTGAACATCTGGCTATTGATGGAGGAGGCCCTTGGTGATTTGTTATCAGAGATTTATATCCAGTAGAATTTCAGAAAAACAAATAAGTGTTTCCCCTCCCCCAAGATCTATCTATAATTGGCTGATGTCTTTTTACTTTAGTTACAAAAGATTCCTGTAGAGGAAAAAAATGAATGGACCTCTATAGAGACTATGTAAACTGTAAAAGTGTCACTCTTTTCTCAGAATCCTTTATCAATAGATTGAGGGTTACAAGTCATCCACAATGACAGTATAAAGCAATCAGGCTCTGTGAGGGTTAACTTGGCTGTGGGCAGGGAATACACAGAAATTACAGGTTTATTTTGCATTTCCTTCTATCAATAATGTGAATAGCTGGATCAAATAGGCATTCAAATTTGCTCATCATTCTGGAATTCTTATTGATGAATGATGAAAAGGGATTGAAGGACTCTAAAATCTTTGAAGCCTTTCACTTACTTCTTACTCAAATGAATACAATTTTAGTTTAGGTGAAGCATAGCATATTTGAACTTTGGTTTACTTTTCTTCCTTCAGTAACATTTGTTGAAGGCATTGGCCACAGTAGGCATTGGTCTAAAAATAATGAATCACATATCTGGAGAATAATGCTAGAGTTCCTGATGGACATGCGCCCTTATTGCATCTGACAGTAATGTATACTTCCTATTAGAAAATTTAGCCTTCACAAATATTTTTAAAACCTATTTACCGTCCATAGTATTTCACTTGCAGTGATTTATTTGGTTTGGCATCTCCACTCTAAAATCAATTTACAGGGAACTCTTGCTCCTTATCCCCAGTGGGGATGCTTAGTGTTGGTTAGTCCATTGACCTTTGTGGGAGATGTTCCCATGGAAATTGTGAATTCTTTTGTCCTAGTGTATGAGTGTCAGAACTGACTCCACAGCACTCAACTACAGCAACAACAGTGTGGATTTTAGCTTTCCAAGTTGTCCCTCCACTGCTGAATATCCCCACCTACTTAAATTAAACCCTTGATAAATATTCAAGGGGATTTCTAAAAATTCATGGAAAAAGTGGGATTAAAAGCTAATGGAATTTTTCTACAGACTTTTTGAAGTCCCTTTGTACCTACCTTAATCATATTAAAAAGTTTAAGACAAGAGTTTAAAGTGAAATGCAGGAAATTTCTTTAATGTCAGTTTTAAAACTTCATCATATGAATCTATAATGATTAGGAGGAGTTCTGACAAGAATTTCAATGAAGTCTTTCATTTGTTAACTTATTCTAAAGAATTCAAAATGCAGGTGTATCCAGATTTTAAAAATATGTATGTATAATTCCTGGCTTAGCAGAAATTTGTGTGATATGAACTAAAAAATTCATAAATATGTGTATAACATTTAGCAAGTAAGGAACAGACATCATTATAAACCATAATTTGTAGGTAAAGAAAGTAAGATATGCTGATTTGGTTAAATGACTTAACAAGTGTTAAGGCTATATAGGGCATATGCTATATAGGGCATATAGCAAATATTATCCATCATTATTATCCATCATTTATATAAACAGAAAGTTGTTGTTGTTGTTCTGTACCATTGAGTCAGTTCTGACTCATAGTGACCCTGTGTAGTGTTTTCAAGGAGCATCTAGTGGATTTGAACCGCCAACCTTGTGGTTAGCAGTCCAGTGCTTAACATACAGCACCACACCAAGACTCCAAAGAGAAAGTGGTTTGGCTAAATGATTTGAATATGATTATGAAGAAAGACTGGATAGGAGAAAAGTTTGGCATTGGGGTTTGGATTGACCCTTTAACAAGTCAAGAAGCTAAATGTGGTGTCACTTTCTATGTATGCATATTGACATTTGAGAAAAGTAATTTGGAATTATATTTTTAGAAGTACATTGAATAGTAATCCGTTATTTTTCATATTGTGACTTTAATATATTTCTAAAATCTAATGTAGCATCTCTGATACCACTGGGAAATAATTTTTATTATAGTAACTGTCATAGGATTGTTGAGAACTCAGGAGTGGATAATTACATAGTCTAACTCAATCCCCATTGGATATATATATATATAGTAAATAATTGTAGAAAAATAGTCTCATAGGTATTTGATATTCTCAGGATAAATATAAAAATTGAATGTAACTGAATTAATCTGGCAATAAGAAAATTAAAGGGAATAATCATGAATTTGGTAAAATATCTTCCGAAAAGAACTTTAGGAATATGGAGTAAAGAATTAAGAAAGTTGAGAGTGAACAAAGTTACATAGCCATGATGGTCAAAACAGCCTGGTACCGGAATAATGGCAGACACATAAACCAGTGGAATAGAATTGAGAATTGAGAAATAAATCCATCCAGTTGTGGATTGCTAATCTTCAACAAAGGGCCAAAGTCCATTAAATGAGGAAGAGCTAGTCTCTAACAAAACTAGATATCCATCTGCAGAAAAATGAAATAAAATCCATACCTTATAACATACATAAAAACTAACCCAAAATGGAACAAAGACCTAAATGTTAAACCTAAAACTATAAAGTTCATGGACTAAAACATAATGACAAAGCTACGGTCCCCAATGTATAGCGTAAACAAACTATGAAATATAACTAATAATCACAGACAGCCTAAGATAAACCAGGTAACTGGAACCTCATAAATATTAAATACTTGATGCTCATCAAAAGACTTCACTAAAGAGTAAAAAGAGAACTTCAGACTGGGAAAAAAATTGTTGGCTATAGATTATAGGACAAGAACCTTATCTCAGAAAATAGAGAAAATGACAACGCCTAAACAACAAACAGATAAACAATCCAATTTAAAAATGGGCAAAGGTCATGAACAGACACTTCACTGAAGAAGACACCCAAGCAGTTAGCAAACATGAAATGATTCTGATGATCATCAGCCATTCTTGTGGTTGCCGTTAGATACCATGGAGTCAGTTTCATTTCATGGTGATCCTATGTAGGCTTTCCAAGGCTGTAAATCTTTACAGGAGCAGTAACCCTCACCTTTCTCAGACAGAGCAGTTGATGGTTTTGAACTGCTGACCTTGTGGTTAGCAGTCTAGTGTTGATCCTACAGCACCACACCAGGAGTCCCATTAGCCATTGTTGTTGTTGTTAAGTGCCATTGAGTTGATTCTGACCCATAGCGACTCTGTATAGGGTTTCCAAGGAGTGGCTGGTGAGCTTGAACCTCCGACCTTGCAGTTCAAACGACTTTGCCGTCTGACACATTAGCCCACAGCATCACACTAGGACTTCCAGAGTGATATAAATCAAAACTACAGTTAGATATCACCTTTCTAAGTAATAATGACACTAATCAAAAAAGCAGAAGACAATAAATGTTGGAGAGGATGTGGGAGACAGGAACCCTTATACAATGTGGGTGGTACTGTAAAATGGTACAGTCACCATGGAAATAGGTATAGTGCTTCCTTAAAAAGCCAGAAATAGACATACTGTATGATCCAGAAATTCTACTCCTAGGTTCATATCCAAGAGAATAAGAACTATGACACCAATAGACATATGTCTGTGCATGTGCATTGCAACATTATTCATAATAGCAAAAAGATAGTGATCAAAGTATCCTGTATGTATGTGGTACATACATACAGAGGAACACTATGCAATGATAAAGAATAATGATGAATCCGTAAAACATAGATGAAACTAAAGGACATTTTGCTGAGAGAAATAAGTACATCACACAAGGATAAATATGATATGAGACTACTATTCTAATACTACACACAAAAAGAAATTTTATTTGATGGTTACCAGGGATGGGAGGGGAGGAGAGGAAGAATCAATAACTAGATAGTTGTTTTTAAGTGCCTTTGATTTGGTTACAACTCAGTGACCCTGCATAGGATTTTCAAGAAGTGGCTGGTGGTTTTGAACTGCTGACTTCACAGTTAGTAATTCAGCACTTATCTTATAGCACCAAACCAGGACTCCATAAGGAAAGACAATATACAATATGGATGAAATCAACACAGTGTGACCAAAGGAAGACACGGAGAGGTATTCAGGAATGTTGTTGTTGTGTTGTTAAGTGCCGTCGAGTCGGTTCCGACCCATAGCGACCCTGTACAGGGTTTCCGAGGGTGTAAATCCTTACGGGAGTAGAAAACCTCATCTTTCTCCCGCGGAGCGGCTGGTAGTTTCGAACCGCTGACCTTAAGGTTCGCAGCCCGATTCGTAACCACTACGCTACCACAGGCAATTATAGTAGATTCTGTAACGCAAATACCTGCAAACATTGTAGTAACAAACAGTAATTTGTGAACGGATACAAAGGTAGACATATATGCTAAAGAGATGTGGAAGATCATATGGGAGTATACTCACATGCATATAGAGGTATGGTGTGGATATTTCTATATACATATCTGTAAATGCTACATATATACCCATATATGTGATAGAACACTGCAGTCAATTATTTAACATGGCTCTTGTAGTCAGAGTCTTTATAATTCTTAACAAATGACTGAGTTATTATGCAAATGAGAGGTGTTAGTGACACACCAAGGGGATTGAGTAGCTTGCCAGTAATTTAAATAAAGTACGTGGCACCCGTGAGGGGCTGTTGTTCTTAGGTGTTGCTGAGTCACAGTGATCCTATACACAACAGAATGAAGCACTGCCCAGGCCTGAACCATCCTCACAACTGCAGTTCTGCTTGAGCCCATTGTTGCTGCTGTCAATCGAGCTAGTAGGGGGTCTTCCTCTTTTTCACTGACCCTCCACTTTACCAAGCATAATGTTTTTCACCAGGGCCTGGTCCCTTTTGACAACAAGTCCAATGTATGATAATATTCAGCATTCAGTCTGTATGTCTTCCAAGACAGATTTGTTTGTTCTTCTGGCAGTCCATGGTACTTGAAATATTCTTTGCCAACACTGTAATTCAAATGAATCAATTATTCTACAGTCTTCCTTATTCGCTGTCCAACTTTCACATTCTTATGAGGTTACTGAAAATACCACGGCTTGATTCAGGCGACCTTAGACCTCAAAGTGACATCTTTGCTCTTGAACAATTTAAAGAAGTCTTTTGCAGCAGATTTGCCTAATGCAATCCATCATTTGACTTCTTAAAGGCTGCTTCCCCAAGCACTAATTGTTGATCCAAGCAAAATGAAGTCTTTGAAAATTTCAATCTTTTCTCTGTTTATTTTATTGCTTCAACTATGAGAATTTTTGTTTTATTTATATTAAGGTGCAATTCATACTAAAGGCTCTAGTCTTAGATCTTCATCAGTAAGGATTCGATGTCTTCTTCACTTCCAGCAAAGATGTCTGCCATCTGCATATCACACGTTGTTAATTAGTCTTCCCCCAATCCTCTGACAATATTCTTCTTATAACTCAGTTTCTTGTGTTATTTGCTCAGCATACAGATTGAATAAGTATGGTGAAAGGATAAAACCTTGGTACACATGTTTTCTGATTTTAAATCATTCATTATCCTTTTGTTCTTTTCCAACGACTATCTCCTGGTTAATGTAAAGGTTTCTCACAAGCACAA
>NW_006408616.1:7037860-7039180 GCF_000296735.1 Chrysochloris asiatica
GTGACCCTGTACAGGGTTTCCGAGGCTGTAAATCTTTATGGGAGCAGAAAGCCTCATCTTTCTCCCACAGAACAGCTGGTAGTTTCGAGCTACTGACCTTTCGGTTCACAGCCCGATTCGTAACCTCTACGCTACCAGAGCTCCTTCCTTGTTGTTGTTAGGTGCCGTGAATTTGGTTCTGACTCAGCAATCCTGTGCATAATAGAATGAGACACTATCCACCGTGCATAATCTTCACAATTGTTGTTACATTTTAGCCCATTGTTGCTGCCTCTGTGCCAATGCATTTTGCTTGGGTTCTTCCTCTGTTTTGCCGATCCTCCATTTTACCAAGCATGATGTCCTACTCCAAAGACTTGTCCCTCCTGATGATATGAGAGACAAAGTCTTGCCATCTTGGCTTCTAAGAAACATTCTTGTGTACTTATTCCAAAACGATTTGTTTGTTCTTTTGGCAGTCCATGATATTTGCAACATTCTTTACCAACACCATTATTAAAATGCATCCTGGTGTGGCACTGTAGGATAAGCACTGGGCCTCAAAGTTGATTTGAACTGCAAGGTCAGTGTTTCAAGTCCATCAGTGGCTCGTTGGAAACCCTATAGAAGGTCGATAAGAGTCAGAACCAACTCAATGGCATTCTTCTAAACTTTTCCTTAATTATAATCCAAATTTAACATGCATGTAAGGTGATTGAAAATACCTTGGCATGGGTCAGGAATATCATAGTCCTCAAAGTGACACCTTCACTCTTGTATACTTTAAGGATGTGTTTTGCAGCAGATATGACTAATGCAATACGTCATTTTAACCTTTTGAATTCTGCTTCCATGAGCATTGATATGGAAAGCAAAATGAAATCTTTGGCAATTTAAATCTTTTCTCTGTTTATCATGATATTTATTGCTCCAGTTGTGAGGATTTTTGTTTTCTTTACATTGAGATACAATCCATACTGAAGGCTGTAGTCTTTAATCTTCATGAGCAAGTATTTTAAGTCCTCTTTACTTCTAGCAAGTAAAGTTGTATCATCTGCATATTGCAGGTTGTTGATGAGTCTTCTGCCAGTCTTGATGTCATACTGTTCTTCATATAATCCAATTTCTCAGATTATGTGCTTAGCATACAGACTGAATAAGTATGGCGAAAGACTTCAACACTGGCACACACCTCTTCTGATTTTAAACCATTCAGTATCCCCTTGTTTTGTTTGAACGACTGCCTCTTAGTCTATGTATAGGTTTCTCACCATAATTAAGTATTCTGGAATACCCATTTTTTAAATTGCTGTTCATAACTTGTTAGGATCCACACAGTTG
>NW_006408616.1:7041580-7044027 GCF_000296735.1 Chrysochloris asiatica
CACAGAGTTTCCAAGAAGTAGTTAGTGGATTTGAACTACCAACCTTGCAGTTAGCAGTCTAGTGCTTATCGTACAGCATCACACCCAGGACTCCTCCATTTTCAGTTATTGTTTTTGTTGTTATTAAGTGCCATCGAGTAGGTACAACCCATAGCAGCCCTGTATAGGGTTCCCTAGGAACGATTGGTGAGCTTGATCTGCTGACTCTGTGGTTCAAACTGGCTTTTCAGTCCAGTGAATTAACCCACAATGCCACACCAGGACTCCATTTGTGGTTGGACCATGCAAATAGTGTGTATGGAACTCTAATGTGGATATGGGTCAGTTTTTACATCCTACTCGGTTTATAATAAGCCATTTAAAAAGCAGAGAGTAGTGTCTCACTGCCATCAAGAAAGAAAAGTCATAAGCAAAGCTTGTCCTTTACATCCCTGCATGCCGAACCATGACACAGAGAGCTGGCTAGGACAGCAGAGATACGGCAGAAACAAGGCTGCAGCAAAACCAAAATAACAGTGGACTTGTTGATCCACAACTAGAGCTGAATCTTTGGGCTGAGGCTACTGGAGGAGTAGGGCACCTTTTCAGCATTTATTAGCAGAGCTAAAAAAAAAGCTTTGTAATTTGTTCAAGTAGGGCAGAAGTTGATGGACTGTGTGGCTGAGAAGCTGAGGACCAGAGAGAGGACTGTCTATGGGCTTGGCTAAGAATAGGTAGTCTTGACAGAATATATGTATTGTGAGTGTTTCTGATCCTGAATTATAGCCAGTTAACTTCCCTAATAAACTCCATAATTGAGTGTAATGTCTATGAGTTCTATGCTGCCATGGTAATGGATTATTGAAACAATCAGAGAAGTAAAGAGTTCCATGGGAAAGATGTTTGGCAGCAGAATTAGTGAAAGAGTTGGAGGGTAGAGACATAACTGGACTCAGTCTCATAGGAATTGACCTTAGGCTGATATTGAGTTTTCTACTTCTCCTTGTGAAGGTAGAGAAGGTCAGACACCATTTTCACACCATTTTTACAAGAACATAGGGGACACAGTTATGGAAATTTCTTAGACTTAACTAAGCTGTTTGTGGGACTGAGTTATAGGGCTTGAAGGCTACAGAGCATAGCCTTGGGGATATCTAGGTCAATTGGTACAACATAATTCATAATATTCTACATCCTACTTTGGTGAATAGTGTCTGGGGTCTTAAAAGCTTGCAAATGGCTAAGACACAACTATTGGTCTTCTCCCACCTGGAGCAAATGAGAATAAAGAAAACCAAAGATTCAAGGAAGAAATTAGGTCAAAGCACTAATAGCCCAAAGAACCACAACCAGAACTATTGGGTGCTGAACTACCACTACCAACCATTCTGACCAGGAACACAATAGAAGATTCCAGTAAGAGCAAGTTTAAAAATGTAGAACAAAATTTAAATAATAATAATAATGACCAGACTTGTCTGACAGCTACTAGTAGAACCCCCAAGACTATTGTCCCAAGACAACCTTTCAACTTGGAGCTGAAGCCACTCCCAAAGACCACCTTTCAGCTGCCATACTAGACTGGCCTGTATAATAAACAACAATACCTGACCTTTCTTTGGCTAAGTTGATATTGTTGTTAGCTACCATCAAGTCAGTACCAACCCACAGCAACCTTATGAAGAGCAGAACAAAACACTGCCCAACCTCCTGGGCCAATCTCACTACGGTTACCACACTTGAGTCCATCGATGCTGCCACTTGGCCAATCTATCTCGTTGGGGGTCTTCCTCTTTTTCTCTGACCATCCACCTTACTAAACATGATATCCTTTTCCAGCAACTGGTCTGTCCTAACAATATGTCCAAAGTATGAGAGACAAAGTTTAGCCATCTTGACCTCCAAAAGCACTCTGGCTGCACTTCTTCCAAAACGGATCTATTAGTTCTTTTGGCAGCCCATGGCAGTTTCAATATTCTCTTCCAACACCATATCTCAAAAGCATCAATTCTTCTACAGTCTTCCTTATTCACTGTCTAGCTTTCGCATGGATATGAGGTTATTGAAAATACCACGGCTTGGGTCAGGCGTACCTTAGTCCTCAAGCTGACATCTTTGCTCTTCAACACTTTAAAAAGTTCTTGTGCAGCAAATTTGCCTAATGCACAAGATTTTCTGACTGCTACTTCTGTGAGTGTTAATAGTTGATCCAACAAGAATGAAGTCCTTGACAACTTCAAGCTTTTCTCCATTGATAAGAATGTTGTTTTTTGGTCCAGTGTTGTGGATTTTTGTTTTCTTTACATTCAGATGTAATCCATATCGAAGGCTGTGCTCTTTGATCTTCATCAGTAAATGTTTCAAGTCGTCTTCACTTTCAGCAAGCAAGGTTGTATCATCTGCATATCACAGGTTGTTAATGAATCTTCCTCCAATCCTGAAGCCACATTTTTCTTCATATAACCCAG
>NW_006408616.1:7045473-7088265 GCF_000296735.1 Chrysochloris asiatica
CTGGTAGATAACAAGTATGTGTTGAATTGACATCTATTTATATATCCCATATTGTTGTTGTTGTTGTTGTTAAGTGCCTTCGAGTAGGTTTGGACTCATAGTGACCCGGTGTAGGGGTCCGAGAAGCAACTGGTGAGGTTGAACTTCCAACCTTTCTGTTCAAACCGACCTCGTGGTCGAGTGCTTATCCTACAGTGCCACATACTTGCAATTATGTTTGAATCTACACATACATTTTTAAGCTCTAGTTGACTATTGTATTTGCCAATACAGACAAATTTAAGTTAATTGAAACATTTAATAGAATGATGAGGTAGTCATAAAAGAACATGCTATTTTGTGCTCCTGGGTTTCAGAAGTACACATAAATTTAGCATCACCAAGATGTTTTATTCCATGTTTAAAATGGCTGCATGATTTTTAAAAAAGCAAAGGTCATTTGACTTTATATTTCAGTCCCCTAACTGAATAAATTAGGGTATAATTAGGACAAATTAGAGAGAGGTGGATGAATGCTGGATGCCAACAGTACCAGCTCTACAAAGAAAGCAGTGGCCTAGGTTTCTCTACTATTTGGTCTAACAGTTTCACAGATTGCCAGTGTGGGGCCCACTTTCAATTTGAGCTGAGAAGATGAATGCTTTCTAGACTTTTTCTCACCTTTTTAGCCTTTTCCATGGCATTTCTAGTAGGGGTGTTTTTTAAGTGGATCCAGTTGCCTGTGTTGTTCCCTGCAGGATTATTTAGCATCAACATTAAAAGGATATGCACAAGGGTATTTTTGATGAATTCTGTCTGAATGTTACCGCATTACTGTAGGGCAGGAATGGAATCTAGTTTTAATTAAAATTTAATTAGATGTCATCCCATCCCAAACTGCAGTTGGTTTATAGGGCCCAGATCCTAGAATGTTGCAAGTGTTGACCAAAAGATGTCATATTTTAACCCTCTCACCAGCAACTCCTTGGAAACCCTATAGAGAGTCGCTATGGGTCGGAACCGACTTGACAGCACTTAGCAACAACAAGAAGTCATTTTTGACAAGAGTTAACAGCACTCAGCTGTTAACTAATAAGCCTGTGATTCAAACCCACCAGCCGTTCCAGGGAAGAAAAATACGGCAGTCTGCTTTTGTAAAGATCTATAGCTTTTGAAACCCTATTAGGCAATTCCTCTGTGTTCTGTAGGATTGTTGTGAATCAGAATAGCAAAGGGTTTGGTTTTAGTTTTAATTTTTGGTTGTTGTTAGCTGCTGTGGAGTTGGTGCCCTACTTATGGTGACCCCATCTACAGCAGAATCAGACTGTTATCTATAGTCTTGCACTAGCTGACTCGCAAAGTAGACCTCCTGGCCTTTTTAGTCTTTCTTAGTCTGGAAGTTCTGGTAAACCGGTTTGGCATCATAGCAATATGCAAGCCTCTACTGATGAGTGTGTAGTGACCACAAGTGAGGTTCATTGTTGTTGTGTGCCATCGAATCAGTTCTGACTCATAGCGACCCTGTATAGTATTTCCAAGAAGTGTCTGGTGGGCTTGAACCATAAACCTTGTGGTTAGCAGTGCAATGCTCATCCCACAGCGCCACACTAGGACTCCTGAGGTACATTAGGTGGAATGAAACCCAAATCTCCTGCATGGAAGGAGATGAGAATTCTAACACAGGTTCACCAGTTATCTGCTGGGAATTGTTCAAGTCTAGATTTATAACAGGCTCCTGGTGTGGTGCTGTAGGATCAGTACTGGACTGCGAACCACAAGGTTGGCAGTTCAAACCCACCAGCTGTTCATTGGAAACCCTAGACAGGGTCATTATGAGTTGGAACCAACTTGATGGCACTTAACAACAACAAGACTTATTAGAATGAGTTCATAAGCTAAAAGTGAATTTCTCAAAAAAAAAAAAATAATAATAATGTTGGGAACAAGACACAAGACTTAGAGCCTAAAATGCATAAAATTCATTGCAGAGGCACACTCTGTTTCAGATGGTTTGGATGCAGCGTCAGATCTCTGAGTTCAAGATAAAATTTGGCAGGAGTTGCTGTCAGATGTTGAGTGAGGCAGCTCCCTCCATCACCCTGACTAATTTTAAAATTCGTATGTGTCCACCTACACATATGGCAATAACGAAAATACGCTTTTCTTTTGATGAGGAATATAAATCTGTACAACTACCTCAATGAATCTTTAGCTCATTTCTCAGCTTATTAATGAAGGCCCTAAGGCGCTCATGAAACAGCTAGAAGTCTGACTCTTTCTGAGGAAGATTCCAAGCCAGGAAACTGCAATGTGGTGATACAATGGGGTGCAGTGGCACTGTGCTCATACCACTAGAGAAACATATGGAGGAGGTCATTTTCACTGTGTTTACAGATTGCTTCTTTTATCAATTTCTGTAAAAATAAAATCAAGTTGACTCAGCTACTGACTACATTTCTAAGGATACCTAAGGCATTCATTTGCTGCTTTAGCCTTTTAATTCTTAGGAAATGCCTTCCATGGCTGCTCCAGGGAGTAACTTTTGGACAGGATGTGGCTAAATGACACCTGGGCTTCTGAGGCAAAGGAATTGTACTATTGGGGGATGCTCTGATTTTCAGCAACTGGAGGATTCTGCTGCCTCTAAGGGGCTTGTTATTTCTAGAACTTAAGGGAAGTCACCTCTCAGGTCCTGTTGGTAATGTGCAGCCATTGGTTTCATTTTTGATGATGATTCTGGAAATTAGATTACCTCTCTAATTAATGCAATGTGTCAGGATAAAATCCTGACCTTTGTTGTTATTTAACAGTCTCAAGTACTGACCTGCTCCTAGATGGTCGATCTCCCACTTGGGCCCATCTTTAAGGGCTTCTCACAGGTTTCTGTATGTCCAGCTAAGAAATCCAGAACCAGGTTCTGCTTTTCCTTTAGCAAGTACTACAAATACTGAAAACATTCCGGAAGGAAAGACTTAAGAAGACTGAGTAAAAACTGTCCCTCATGGCTCCTTTTAGAACAGTTTGTGCAATCCCAGTTCTGGAACCAGTAGCAAACCAAAGCCATGTCTCTGTTGAAGCTTTAGCGGGATCCTATAATATACTGATGCTTTTGAGTTATGGTGTTAGAGGAGAATATTGAAAGTGCCATGGGCTGCCAAAAGAACCAACAAATCTGTGTTGGAAGAAGTGTAGCCAGAGTGATCCTTGGAGGCCAGGATGGTCAAACTTTGTCTCTCATACTTCAGACATATTGTCAGGAGGGACCATCACTGGAGAAGGATATCATGTTTGGTGAGGTGGAGGGTCAGAGAAAAAGAGGAAGACCCCCAACAAGATGGATTGGCAAAGTGGCAGCAACAATGGACTCAAGCATGGCAACGATAGTGTGGTTGGCCCAGGATCGGGCAGTGTTTCATTCTGCTGTGTGTAAGGTCGCTATGAGTCGGTACCGACTCGATGGCACCTAACAACAACAAAAAATAATAATATACTCATATCTGGTTTGATTTTTGAGCAACTTTAAACTGGATGCTCTCTGATGTAATGTTGCTGGAGTCCTTCCTAGGACTGTCATGACTGACTGTTTCAGTGGGATGTTTCCTGAGGGCTAGCGAAAGCCCGGCATGTGACTGGGCTGTGGACAACAAAGGTTTGTTCACAAGTGAGCCTTCTTAGAGTCTGCTAAAGAAGTTTTGTTGGACCTGTATCTGTCGTTGCAGAAATGAGCAATTTCTTTTTCCCTGACTGGAAGTTCTGTGGTGCTGGGAGAAAAGCAGAGTGAAACTTCGAGGATGCTGTTTTAGTTGCATCCCACACAATTGTTGTTTTTAAAGTATTTGATTCAGCATTCATTGTAATGAGCCATTTAAAAGCCCTTTAAGGCACATTACTATCAAGGCTTCTCTCTTGTGGGGAAGATAATGACAGGTGACAAGAAAAGAAACATTGTTAACGTGTTAACTAGACGTTGATTAGGAGAGAATTGTGGCTTTATTACTTGAATAGTATTAGCATTACATGCATTCTTCTAAAGTATCGGGTATGGCACACACATCAGGCCATTAGGCTCAGGCTAAGCACTATCTCACATTTAGCGGTGCCAGGAAAGGTAAGACGGAGCCCTTTTCTAAGATAAGGGAAACAATGATTTAGCCTTCATTATTTCTGTTGGGGGCAGAGGGTGCCCCAAAAGTACAGCACCCAAGATAATGAACCCAACTTCACTGCCATCGTGTGGGTTCCTCTTCATAGAGACCTGATAGGGCCAAGTAGAACTGCTCCTTAGGGTTTCTGAGACAGTAAATCTTTACAGGAGCAGACAGTGCCATCTTTGTTGTTGCAGAGGGCAACAAAGTATAATAAATAAAAAGTCATTCCTTGCTGACTACATGCATATGAAATACAAAATTTGACCATTTTTGTCCATAAGCTACACATTCAGATAAGTTTTTGCATTTCTCTCGTGCTTCCAGCTAGTCAGATTCTGAAACAGAAGGACCAAATTCACACAGGTTTGCTTCATCTCTTAATCTTTGTATGAGCAAGCAGTTTGGAATGAGTTTTAAGGGGTTTGTGTTAGAGTTACGGGTCTGAGACTAAATCTAATTTTAAAAATGGACATAGGGTGACCATAACTATTGTATTAAATAACCCTAGATAAATAATTCTTAGTCAGTCACAGAATTTAGTGCGTCACAAATTTTTCCACCTCGAGACCTCCCTGAAGTCTCCCTCCCCTTTTTCCCGGTCCTCACACACACATCACAAAAAGCTCAGTGTCTAGCTAACCCATGCTACCATGAAAAGGAAGGGGAGAAATGCAGGGGAGGTTGCAGGCTGCTTGGGGACACTGACCTCCTCACTCTGAAAAGGACAAAACACTTTTCAAATGAAAAGTAATATTACTATGTATCAATGTTTCGCTACGTCTTTTTTTTTTTTGAGTGCTCTCAAGAAGAAAAGTCACTTGATAACATTTTTAAAAGATTGGACAGGTTTGTTCTCTCATTTGCCCTTCTGTTATAATGTTATATAATTGAATTTATATTGATTTATTGTACAATTTCCAGAGACTGTAGTATTTCAGCTATTTCTATTTATTGTACTATGAACCCAGGGGAATCATTTCAAAAATGGAACTTAATATGAGAACCTACTTAATTATGCCTGATAATATAATCTACCACTGGAGTTGGCTGCTTAAAAAAAATTAATTTTTTTTTTCAATTACCAACAATGCTACAATGGACATTCTTGTTCATGCCTTTCTGTGTATGTTTTTCAAAGTGTCTTTTGGGCCTATATCTAGGAGTTAAGTTTCTGGGTTATGTGATATAGGCATCTTAAAATTACTACACGTTGCTGAATTAGTATAACAAAGCCAAAATTGTAATACTTTACACTACTAACAACTATATCAATTTACATACTGTCCAGCATTATTATTGTCAGAGAATTTTTGTATTTATTTATTTGCAATAATTTGTGTTTTAATTTACATTTTCCATTATAACTAAAATTGAACATATTTAATATGTTTGTTGACCATTTTTTTTCTCTGCTATTCATCCATTAAACAATTGCATATTTTCTATGGGTTGTATTTCTCTTACCTATCGGTTCATTGGAATCCTGGCATGGTACTTTAAGACAAGCTCGTCACAAAATGAACAGTTCAAACCTTCCAACCACTCCTTCAAACTCTATACAGGATCACTATGAGTCCAAATGACTCTATGGCATTTAACAGGAGCAACATCTGTTCACTGGATGTCTAACCATTGTTATTACCCCTTGTAGTGTAGTTTTACTGTTGTTGTCAAGTCAGTTCCTAATTATGGTGACCCAATTTACATCAAAACAAAACACTGCCCAGTCTTGGGCCATCATCACAATTGTTTGTTGGAGTCCATTGCTGCAGAAACCCAGTCAATCCGTTTTCTTTTTCGCAGACTCTCTCCTTTTCCAGGGACTGCTTTCTCCTGATAACATGTCCAAAGTACATGAGAAAAAGTCCCCTTGTCATTCTCTTCTAAGGCACATTCTGGCTGCACTTCTTCCAAGACAGATTTTTTTCTATCTTTTCATGGTACTTTCAGTACTCTTCTCCAGCACCATAATTCAAATGCATCAGTTCTTCTACGGTCTTCCTTATTCACTGTCCAACTTTCACATGCATATGTGGTGATTGAAAATACTGTGACTGGAATCAGGTGCACCTTAGTCCTCAAAGTGACATCTTTGCATTTTAATATTTTGTAGTTTTAGGTACTGCAAATATCTTCTAGTTGGTGTCATGTCTTATATTTTTATTTATAATGTTTTTGTTATGTACAAAATTTTATTTTAATGTACTGAGTTAGTTTATCAATCCCTCTTTATGGCATATGATTTGATGCAGTTTCAAAGCAATTTCTCTCAACTCCACGGTCATCAAGATATTTTCCTGTATCATTTCCTAAAAATGCTAAATGTTTAGTTTTTTTATTTCTATCTTTATCTAAATGGCGTAACTTTTTATATATGGTGTGAGGTAGGGTTTGTCTTTTTTTTCATTTGAATTAATTGTCTTAGTATGCTTTCATGAATAGTTCATCCTTTCACACTTAAGTATTAGGCTTCCATGTTACATTTGAGGCTCATTCCTATGATTCCTTTAGTGACATTGTTTTCTTTATCTATTACTCTACCAATTCTACTATGTCTAAATTTAAGATAGTGTCATCATGCATCTTATAAAGATGACTCCCACTCCTGCCAATGTTATTCAAAATATTATTTAATCATTTTCTTCTCCATATAAATTTTAGAATTTATATTCAAGTTCCAAGAAAAACCTTTCTGGTATATGCTAAAAGGCCATCTCTTTATTTATTTGGCCCTTCCTTAATGTCTTTCTTTTATTATCTTTTGATTATTTTTTTCAACTTAATTGTTTTGTGCTCAGTTTATGTGACTTTTCACTGAATCAATCCTTTGATTCATTTGATGAGATCTACTTTGTGGCCTTGTGTCTGTTTTTGTGTGCTGTTGAGTCAGTTCTGACTATATGCTATATAGTATTTATGAGACTGTGTAAGAAATAAGAAAGAGACAAACAGAAACTTGACTTCAACAGCAAGCAAATTTATCTAGAGTAAACCTTGGGGCACTCAGAGTCAAGAGAGACCAAGAGCCCAGCTTTCCCTTACAGACTGGAATATTTAAGGTGGGGTGGTCCCAGGTACAGTTCTGGTGTTTTCAATGGGCAGGGTTAAGGAGATTTTCCTGAAACCTGAAACTAGGGGGGCGGGGGGGGGGGAGGGTCTTTTGGTGTAATAAAGACTAAAGCTTTCAAGAGACCGGAAGCATAAGCAGGACTTTATTTGTCGTGGCGTCCAGCTGCAGTGCCATTTTGTTGATCAGGAGCAGGATCCTTCAGGCTGTAAACCTTTATGGGAGCAGAAAGTCTTATCATTCTCCCATGGAATGGCTGGTATATTCAAACTGCTGACGTTGAGGTTAGTAGCCCGATGTGTAACACTCACTAGGCCGCCGGGACTCCACTTTGTGGCCTAGAATGTGGCTCATTTTTATTAAGTCTTATATATGCTTGAAAAGAAAGTAGAATAACTCATTTTGAAATTAAGATTCTATATTCAATTCTAAGAACTCCTGGTGTGGCGCTGTAGGATAAACACTGGACTGTGAACCACAAAGTCGGCAGTTCAAACCTACCAACTGTTCCTCAGAAACCCTGTGCTGTGAGTTGAATCAACTCCACCACACTTAACAACAGCATCCAATTCTAAAATGTGTTAAATATGTTTAATCTTATACATCTGTTTTCAGAGTCTTTTCTACTTAATTTAAAGATTACTGAGAAATGCATTCAAATTTCCCAATATTATTTGATGTGTTCATTTCTCCTTATAATTCTTCCCACTTTGCTTTATATTTTTAGTCCACCTAATGGTGTGAAGGGGAGTCCTGGTGTGACGCTGTGGGTTAATGCACCAGACTGCAAAGCAGTTTGAACTGCAAGGTTGGTGGTTCAAGCTCATCAGCTGCTCCTCGGAAACCCTATACAGGGTTGCTATGGGTCGGAATCGACTCGACGGCACTTTAACAACAACAACAACGGTGTGACACTGTCGGATAAGCACTGAACCAAAAGGTCAATTTGAACCACAAAATTAGTGGCTTGAACTCAGCAACTGCTCTTGGGAAACCCTATACAGGGTCGCTATGAGTTGGAAATGACTCAATGGCACTTAACAATAGACCTAGTGTACATACAAGTTAATGATTACGAGATTTCCTTCAGTTCTTGGTTGACAGTGTGTAGTCAGTTCTGTGAACATATTATTTCAGTGTCTTCTGCTGTCAAGAAGTTTGCTAGATGTCCAGTTGTCCACCTGTAGGCAACATGTCTCTTCTCTCTAACTGATTTTCAGATTTTGCTTTGCTTTTGTTGTTTATAGTTTAGCTACAGTGTGTCCAAATGTGAATTTTGTTATTTATCCCGCTAAAGACTTGTCATGTTTACTGAATTTATGATTTTTATGTCTTTCATCAATTTAAAAAAAAAAAAAATTCCCCCCAAACATTGTTTATCTATTTATTCTATTCTAGTTCTTAACTCCCATGATATTTGCACTCTCTTTATTTCTCTATGCTGTATTTTGAATTATTTCTTTAGATTTCTTTTCTAGTTCACTGTTTCATTCTTCACCTGGATTTAATCTATTATTTGTACACTCAGTTTTTAATTGCAACAATTTTTTTTTATTCCTAGACCTATGTTGTGATGATTTTCTGTATAGGCCAGGTATTTTTGCAAGCATCATGTTCTTCATATTTTCAATTTCTTCTTTCCTGTCTTTAATTATTTAAATGTATTTTTTAAGTCATTAGTTCTATTATGGTTGACATTCTTGTGACTAATTCTTAAATTGTGTGTGCATGTATGTGAATATACTGATTTTCATTAATGAATTGGTTCTTTTTATATTTGCTAATTTTGGTTTTCCAAGCGGCTTTTTGGTGTGGCCTATTTGAGGGTGTAAACAGACAATTTTGTTTTGCCAGGTGTCCCAATGGTATCATGAGCCCATAACCACTAAAACACACACACACACACAAACCTATTTATTATGGAAAATTTCAAACATACAAACACATAGATAAAATAGTATAATGAACCCCATGTCCCTATCAGACAGTTTCAATAATTATCAACTCAAGATATTCCATCTGTATACTCATATACTGTCACTCCCACATACCATTGGATTGTTGTTGTTAAGTGCCGTCAAGTCAGTTCCTACTCATAGTGACCCTGTAGAGGGTTTCTGAGGAGCAGCTGGTGAGTTTAAACCACTAACCCTGTGGTTTTCAGTCCAGTGCTTATCCTATGGTGTCACATTTTCATGTAAATCCCAGACATTATATAATTTCATCCATAAATACTTTATAATATGAATCTAAAATATAAAGACTCTTTAAAACAATAATGAAAATACCATTGTTGTTGCTGTTCATGCCATCAAGTCAGTTAGCAGTCCGGTACTTATCCAATAGCACCACATCAGGACTTTACCTAACAAATGAACTAAGTCAGTGTTTAAGTTGTTGTTGTTAAGTGCCATCGAGTCGGGTCCGACCCATAGCGACCCTGTACGGGGTTTCTGAGGGTGTAAATCTTTACGGGAGTAGAAAGCCTCATCTTTCTCCCGCGGAGCGGCTGGTAGTTTTGAACCACTGACCTTAAGGTTCGCAGCCCGATTCGTAACCACTACGCTTTAAGTAGCCACGATTAACTCATGTCTATGTCTTCACAACTTGTGAAAATCAGGGTACCTATAAGACCTATGAATGTTTAGCAATTGGCTTATATAGTTCTCAAATCTTCTCTACTCAGAAGTTTGTCCTTGTTCTCTCCTTTCCATTTGTTAAATTTCCTTCCTTGGAAAACACAGGTTGATTTGTCTGTATTGATTTCATGCTATTTTTCAGCTTTATAGGTTCTGTTGTTCTTAAGTGTCATCAAATTGGTTACAAATCATAGGACCCTGTATAGGGTTTCCGAGGAGCAGCTGAGCTGATAGGTTTGAACTGATGGCCTTGCAGTTAGCAGTCCAGTGCTTACCCTAAAGCGCCACACCAGACTATGCACATGGTAGGAAATCTTCAAACGTCAGCTGAGATTTCTAAACCTTTTCTTGATGACCTCCACCAGTAAGGGTGTAGCTATTTAAGGAGGCTATTTTATGCTGATGTGGTGTTTGCTGTAAGATAAAGCACTGGATCACAAGGTTGGTTTGAACCACTAGGTTGTCAGTTCAAACCCACCAGGCACTTCTTGGAAACCGCACACAGGGTAGCTATAAGTTGGAACTAACTCAACGGCACTTAACAACACACTAACAATAGCTTTATGCCATGGTCTTAGTTCCGTCTCTCTCCCTGCAGACGCCTAGGGCATTAACTCTTGGCATATAGGGCCATTAAAACCAAGTCCTCTTTGTTGCTAAGGCCGACCAGCACTCACTCTTCTGTCTGATTTTTGCCCTTATGTTGTTGCTGTTGTTGTTGTTAGGTGCCGTCAAGTCAGTTCCAACCTGTAGCAACCCAGCATAAGGTTTATGAGGAGCGGCTGGTGAGCTTGAACCACCTACCTTGAGTTTCTAAGAGATGTTGCAGTCCAGCGCATTAGCCCACAGCACCTCACCAGGACTCCTTTGCCCCTATGGATTTCCCTTATTTTCTTCCTATATCTTATATTAATTAAAAGAATTCTTGGTTTTATTTAGCATTTTAAATTAGTTAAAGGGAGAGGATTATCACATACAATTTAGTCCTCAATGTTATTCATGAAGAAAACCTGTTGACGCTTTCTTTGATTTTTTTAAAAAAAATCAATTTGCAAATGTCTTAATTTCTTTGAGCCACATTTTTCTATAAACTAGAGTGGTATTTTTTTTAACTTAGTGTATTGTTTGGGGAATTAAATGAGCCAATGCAAAGTAAGTAGTACATAAAAGGGTCCCTGTCTGAGAAGGACAAATACTTGAGCAGAGTCTGAAGAATTAATTGTACTAGATTCAAGATGATTGAAGGAGGAGTACTTCACCAGATGGGTAAGGAAGGAAAAAGACATTTGAGGCCAAAATCACAATATGTGTCTTACTACTATTTAGCCAAGTTTTCACCCACAACCAAATTTGTTGCCTCACCATTTTATTGTTTGTGTCTTTTGAGGATGGAATTGCAAAAACTCCCAGCAGTTCCAATAAAACATGAGTCTTACCATAGATACACAAATTTTGTCACAATATTAAAATGAGAAGCAGATGGAAAGGTCTTCATTATCAGTCACACACAAGGAGAGCACTGGGATTTGCTTCTCAGTCACCTGCAAGTGAGTGGATGAAACGCTCAGCTGTGGGTTCACTGGCTTAAAATGATTAACTTCTGGCAAACATTTCCAAGCAAGGTTTTTGGAACTTATGAATTGTTACAAATTTATGCTGGCACATCTCTTACAGATCCCCCTAGCTTTCCAGCCGTACGTACTTTGGCAAGAACATCAAGGAAAGCACACTCTATCCATAGGATTTGGGGGATTCAGACGACCCTTAGCCAGCTGCTGCTCACAAATTCCAACTTGTTTTCATCAACTCCATCAGGGTGGTTTTCTGAAGGCTTATAAAACAACAGATGAGATGCAAGTGAACATCTGCAAAGCACAATGTGTGCTGAGAAACAGGGCCATCATTTAGCCAGCACATTTGCTTTCCTACCATTTGTGTGCTCCCATTATTGTTGTTGGGAGCCCTGATATGGTGCTGTGGGGTAAAGCACTGGACTGAAAGGTTGATTTGAACCACAAGGTCAGAGGCTCAAACTCACCAGTTGCTCCTTGAAAACACGATACAGGGTAGCTATGAGTTGGAACCGACTCGATGGCACTGAGCAACAACAACAACAACAATTATTGTTGCTAGCTGCCATCAACTTCACTCTTGATTTATAGCAACCCCATAGACAATTGAACAAAACGCTGTCTGTCTTGTTCCAGTCCCAATACCACTTGCAGATTGCACTGTATGCTCCACAGGGCTTTCATTGACTGAGTTTCAGAAATAGATATCCACACCCTCTTCCCTAGTCCATGAGTCTGGAAGCGCTGTTGAAGTTTGTTCAGCATTACAGCAACACACAAGACTCCCCTGACAAATGAGGGGTGTCTGCTGCAAGAGACCTATTTAAAATGTTCAAGAGCAAAGATGTCAGTTTGAGGACTAAGGTGCACCTGACCCAATCCATGGTATTTTCAATAACTTCATATGCATGTAAAAGTTTGACAGTGAATCAGGCAGACTTGATGGATTTGAGTTATGGTGTTGGAGAGGAATAGTAAAGGTACCATGGACTACCAGAAGATAAACAAGTCTGTTGGAAGAAGTACGCCAGAATGCTTGTAGAAGCTAGGATGTTATGTGGAAAGCTAGCATGGCGAGACTTTGGTCTCTCGTACTTCGAACAGACCATCAGGAGGGACCAGTCTCTGAAGAAGGATATCACATCATGCTTGGTAAAGCTGAAAGTCAGTGAGAAAGGGAAGGCCTCAAATGAGATGGATTGACACTGTAGCAGCAACAATGGGCTCAAGCATAGCAGTGATTATGAGGATGGCGCAGGACCGGACAGTGTTTCATTCTATTGTGCAAAAGTTCGCTATGAGTCAGAACGGTCTCGACGGCTCCTAACAACAACAGCAAATGCTACTGTCTTGTTTGTAGTGGAAAAGAAGATACTAATTTGAGCTTGGTGCTGGCAGTGGTTGTGTGCCAGGAAGTTAGTTCTGACTCACAGTGATCTTGCATAGGGTTTCTGACACTGTAAATCTTTATGGGAGCAGAAAGCCTCATCTTTTTCCTGTGGAGTGCCTGGTAGATTCGAACTAGTGATCTTATGGTTGGCAGCCCATCTCATAATCCATTAGGCTACCAGGACACTTTGATTTGAGTTTAAGTTAATGAAAAAAACCTTTGAAGTTGTTATTAATATATTGAGTTTAAATGCTTAAACATTAAATGTATGTACCATTTAGAGAAAGACAGTTTTCTCCTCATCTGCTTTAACCCTTTGGTTGATTTTGAATTGTTATATTTGCAAACCTATCACTTCTGGAATTTCACATAACATCTGTGCACTTCTTGGCTGAAACAATTATGTGTTATTTAAGTAATATTAATTTTGAATCTCTTATAGCTAGAAGATATTTTAAAGTTGACAGCTGTTTTTCAGACATTGAATGTTTGTCTTTATAAAACTGTAATAGTATCATCTGAGAAACACGAGCAGCTCTGCATAGTAACCAAGGTTGGCATTTCCTGGGTAATAATGTCAACATTATTAAAAAGAATTTTGTAAAGTGAATTATTGATATAAGAGCAAAAGTAGCCCAAATTACTAAATGAATGGAATCATTTATTTGATCAACAAATATTTATTGATGCCTTATGTATGCCAAGTAGTAAACTAAGCCTTTTACACAGGATTTCTAATTTAACCCCTACAGCAATTTATGAAGTAGACATTTTTATCCTACAACAGCTGCTGAAACTAAGATACAAAGAGGTTATATTAATTTGTCTTAATTCACACAACAGAGCCTTGGTATAATAGTGGGTTACACATTGGGTTGTTAACTACAAGGTCCCCAGTTCAAATCCACCAGCCACTCCATGGAAGAAAGATGAGGCTGTCCCCATAAAATTTACTATCTTGGAAACTCTATGGAACAGTTCTACTCTGCCCGATAGTCTTTATGAGTCAGGTGTGACTCAATGGCAGTGGGTAGTTTACACAGTAGTGAAGGTGGATTTTGAACTCATCTGTCAGAACCAGAGCTGTATGTAGCTGTAAAACTTCATAATCCTACAGTTACCCTCGGTAGTTATTGTTGTTAGGTGTCATCAAGTCAGTACCGACTCATAGCGACCTTATGCACAGCAGAATGAAACACTGCCTGATCCTGGGCCAACCTCACTACTGTTGCCACGCTTGAGTTCATCGATGATGCCACTTGACCAATCCATCATGATGTGGGTCTTCCTCTTTTTCTCTGACCCTCCACCTTACCAAATATGATATCCTTCTCCAGCAACTGGTCCCTTCTGACAATATGTCTGAAGTATGAGAGATGAAGTTTGGCCTTCTAGAGGGTAACTATATTGCCCCCTTTTCAAGGTCATGTTATGTTGATGTTGTCTTTTGGAACAGATGAGGTCTTAGTTAGCTAGTAGTGGATACCCACTGTTGAAATAACAGAATCAGCTAGGTTACCATAGGAACAGCCATGACTCCATCATCTTGTTTTAAAAGGTACCTGGGCATTACCAATTCATTTTTTAGGTGGAACATGTCTCTTTAAGGATTTATTGCTTGTATTTTGCTAATCACTGTATATCATTTTGAAGGAGTTCTGGTGGCATAATGGCACGATGCTCAACTGAAAGGTTTGAGGTGGCAGTGATGTCACATGGCTAAGTGTTTGGTTGCTGACTGAAAGACTGGTGGTTCTACTCCACTAGCTGCTCAATGGGAGAAAAAAACTAACAATCTGTTCCTATAAAGATTAAAGTTCAGGAAACCCTATGGGGCAGTTCTAATCTGTCATTATTGTACATTGAATCAAATCAATGTCATACAACAACAACAACACATGTTATGTTAGAACCGTATTATGGCTTTGTGATATTTCACCTTCCATGGGGGAGTCCTTGCTTCGATTCCTGGTCAGTGCACCTCATGTGTATCTGTCTATGGGAGCTTGTATGTTGCTTTGATGCCAAACAGCTTTCAACTGAGCTTCTAGACTAGGATGGACTAGAAAGAAAGGATTGGGGATCTACTTTCCAAGATCAGCCTCTGAAGATCCCAGGGATCACAATGATCTAATCTACAGTCAACCATGGGAATGATGTCAGACTGGGCAGTTTCATTATGAGTACATAGGGTTGAGGTTGATGCCAAAGCAGCTAACAACAGTAAAGTGCTATGTTTTAGGTAAAAAATAAAACAGCAAAGTAGTCATAATGATAAGTGTTATGCTCTTCATAGCTCTTCTCATTAAATGACATATTATATATTTATTTTTTATGATTTGCCTTTCCATTTCATTCTATGGCATAAACCCTATCAAAGTAGGGATTTTTGTCTGTCTTTCACTATGGTATCTCTAGAGCCTCAAAGAGTGTTTGGCACGTGGTAAGTATGCACTAAGTATTTGTTGAATGAATATGATTAGAGTATATCTAAGATGTAGTTGTTGTTGTTAAGTACAGTGGAGTCGGTTCCGACTCATAGTGACCCTGTACAGGGTTTACAAGGCTGTAAATCTTTATAGGAGCAGAACGCCTCATCTTTCTCCCATGGAACCGCTGGTAGAGTGCTACATTTGCAAAATTATCAATTGTAATTCAAAGTTAAAAGCAAATTACATTGGTACAGTTTGAGGTCATATTATATGGAAAAAATAATATACATATTTTAGGACCTACTATAATTCCAGGACATTATTTATGCCTCTTAACATAAATTATAACATATGTATTATTTTCTCCATTTTATACATAAAACTGAGTTTCAAAGACTGAGTCACAGTTCCCAAGCTTGTACAGTTACCTGAATCTCAAAGACCTTGTTCATCACACTGTGCTCAGGAGTGGTGCTACAGGCAATTCAGCACAACAGAGGAACACATGATGGATTACTTCTCAAATCTCTGCACTTGTCATTTGACTTACAGTGCCATTAGACCTCCACCTGAGAAGATGTGTGTTTTTTTGTTTGTTTGTTTTTTAATGTTTTATTATGAATTATGTGTTAGTTTATATGGGAGAACATTAGTTTTACATTCATCCTATCTTATATTGTTTCATTATTATGGTTACAATCCCCTCCATGCATCGTCAACCAACCAAAGGGTATACACTACAAGCCTGCTCCCTGGTCATCAGCACACAGCCCCTCTGCCTCTCTGCATCTAAAGTCCCCAGCTGCTCCATCTCTCCATGTCATCATCTCTGCCTCCATCTCAGGCATAACTGCTTCTCTGGGTAGGGAGGGTTCTGTTCTCTGCGAAGACGTGGCTTTTAATAGTATTATTACAAGAGATTTATTTTCTAGATTTTTTTTTTCTTTTTTAGTTTCTATTTTCCTTTAGGTTATGGCACTGTAGGGTCAGCACTGGACTGCTAACTACAAGGTTGGTGGTTCAAACTCACCAGCTGCACCTTGGAAACCCTATACAGGGTCACTATGAGTCAGAATGAATTCAATGACACTTAACAACAACAACAACTTAGGTTACCAAAGAAAGCTAAAATACTCTTAGAAAACACATAGAATAAATCAAGTTAAGAATATTCCCCCAAAGTTTTAAAAGTTAGGCAACTGAAAATACTGCAGTAATAACACTCAGATCACAAAATTAATAGACATTTTCAATAGATACTTTATTTTAAATTTAAAGAAACTTTGGAAATACATTTTTCCAAATTATAATGAAGCAGTATATAATTTGGAAATATTAAGCATTACTTCTAAATTCAAAATAATGACATCCCAGTATTAACCAATATGAAGATAAATTTACTTAAACCTAGTATCTTACATGGTCTTCCTGGTGTGGTGTTGTAAGATCTGCACTGGACTTAGAAACACAAGGTTGGCAGTTCAAGCCCACCAGCTGCTCCTTGAAAACCTTATACAGGGTCGCTGTGAGTCAGAACCAACTTGACAGCACTTGACATATATAAAACAACTTGACCAACTTGACATATATAAAACAACAAGTATATTTATATATCTTAACCATTAATACTGAAATTCAAGGATTACAGTGATTCAACTTCATAAAGTTCACCAAATCGCCTTTATAGTACCACAGAGGTAACTTTTCAAATATAAAACACTTACACCAGCAAAGAAATTATTTTAAATGTACATAAATTATACATCAAGGGCTTGATTCAAAAGGCTGTCTGATAGACATATTTCACACACAAAAAGGAAATGCTTAACCAAATGTTAAGAGCAAGACTCTGTACTTATGACAAGTAGACTTATAAGGTCCATATTTGCTATGTGACCTTGGATATACAACTTTTCTGAGCTTCAGCTTCCTAGCATATTAAATGGGGCTAACAATAGCAACTACTCTGTAGAATTTTGTGAAGATGAAATGCAACAGTTTTTGTAGTGCCTGGCATATATAAACTGCTCAATTTGTTGCTGTTAAGTACTGTTTACTCAGTTCTGACCCATAGCGACCCTGAACAGTGTTTCCAAGGAACAGCTGGTGAGCTTGAACCACCCATCTTGTGGTTCAAACCAACCTTGCAGTCCAGCGCATTCACCCACAGCACCACACAAGGACTTCAATAATGCCGAGGTAACTTAGTTTGCCTTACATAAATCTAAAAATCATGTCAAATATACACAGTGGACTGCAGATTATCTGTAAGTGAAGATAAATAGATGTTGTCAGTTCTAAGCATGGATAAGTTGTTAAAATATTTAAGAACTCTTAACAACTCTAAATTTAACCTACTCCAATACATTGTAAGTAAGAGTTATTTTAGTGGCAATAATAATAATGTTAATAGTCATATCAGTTATTCTCCAGCTATATGTGATATATTTACTGATGTTGTTAAGCTCCTTCGAGTTGATTCTGACCCTCTATAGGGTTTCTGAGGAACAGCTGGTGAGTTTGAACCACTGACTTTGCAGTTCAAATGGTTTTGCAGTCTGGTGCATTAATGCACAGCACCACACCAGAACTCCAACATTTTGGTGTACATGGACTGGGAATCGAACCTGGGTCTCCTGTGTGGCAGGCAAGAATTCTACCACCGAACCACCCATGTACTATGAGATATTTGCTAAACTACCTTAAATACATAATTATTAACCTTTGGATTAACTCTCAAAAGATGGCATTATCATCTCCATTATTTATATAAGGAAACTGAGATTCAGAGGAATTCAATAATTTTGTCCAACATCCTTTAGCTATTAAAGTGATAGAGTTAAGATTAATTTTTTTTCACTATTTAGCTGTCTGTGATATAATGATACCCATATATGTATAAAAAAGACCAGCCAATACCATTATCATTTAAATTTATGTATCAACAACGAAAGCCAGTGATGATGAAATTGAAGAATTCTACCAACTTCCTCACTCTAAATTTGATCAAGCATGCAATCAAGATGAATTGATAAGTACTGGTGATTGGAATGCAAAAGTTGGAAACAAAGAGAAAGGGTCAGTAGTTGGAAAATATGGTGTTGGTGATAGAAAGATGCTGGAGATTGCATGATAGAATTTTGCAAGACCAATGATTTATTCATTGCAGACACTTTTTTAAAACAACATAAAGGGTAGCTAAACACATGAATCTCACCAGATGGGATACACAGGAATGAAATGCACTACATCTGTGTGAAGAGATTATGGAAACACTCAGTATCATCAGCCAAAACAAGGCCAGGGGTAGACTGTGGAACAGATCATCAATTGCTCATATGTAAGTTCAAGCTGAAGCTGAAGAAAATTAAAACAAGTCCATGAGAGCCAAAATAGTATCTTGAACATACCCACCTGAATTCAGAGACCATCTAAAGAACAGACCTGATGCATTGGACACTAATCACTGAAGACCAAATGAGTTGTGGGATGACATCAAGAACATCAGTCAGGAAGAAAGAAAAAGTCATTAAATAGACAGGAAAGAAACAAAAGACCAAAATGGACACCAAAAAAGACCCTGAAACTTGCTTTCCAGCATGGACGCTAAATTGAATGAAAAAAATCAAGCCTTGACCTCCAATACTGAAGGATTCTTTGGGCAAAATATTGAATGATGCAGAAAGTATTGATGGAAGATGGTTACTGAGTTACTACTGTACCAAAAAGAAATGGTCAATGCTCAATCACTTTAAGAGGTAACACATGATCAAGAACCGACAGTGGTGAAGGAAGACGCCCCCACAGTACTGAGGGCATTGGCAAAAAGCAAGGCTCCAGGAATTGATGGAATACAATTGAAACCTTTCAACAGATTGTTTCAGCACTGGAGGCATGTGACATTAATGATATTGTTTGATGGTTTCCACATTCCATTGAGTCATCTCTTTTTGAAACTGGCACAAACATGGATCTTTCCCAATCAGTTGACCAGGTAGTTGTCTTCCAAATTTCTTGGCATAGATGAGTGAAACAATTTGTTGAAAGATTTAAAAAATCTTTGCATAATCAATAAAGCACAAATAAATACCTTTCTGGTATCCTATGCTTTAACCAAGAACTGTCTGCTGTCAGCAGTGATATCCCTTGTTCCTTGTCCTCTTCTAAATCCGACTTGAATTTCTGACAGTTCCCTGTCAATGTACTGTTACAACCCACCAGCTGCTCCTCAGAAACCCTATATAGGGTCACTATGAGTCGGAACTGACTTGACGGCATTTAACAACAACAACAAATCCCAGACCTAATGACTCAGAAATTCTGTAGATGTGGCCAGAAATATTCCTCAATCCTTCAGAAATCTTGATCTAATGAATATATTCTAGAAGACCCTCCTAGAATATCCTGTTGCATATCATTTAAATCTCTGGTACATATGTATTTAATCAGCAATTTTCCATGAACCTGCATTCAATTGATAAAATGCAATATATTTATTTGCTAAAAATGATTTCTATTATTTTACCTCAAATTTTATTAAATGGATGAGAATTCAGAGAAAGTCTCTTATGAAATTCTCCAGGGAAACGTTTACAGTTCTGCTACTTTTCTTGTTGATCTGTTGTTTGTATGAGCATGAGCAGGAAGCTCCTCCTGCTCCCATACTGACTGAATTAAAGCACTTTAAATACAAAGGTGAACATTGATTCGCTTATAGAAATAGAGTCACATCTCAGGTACACAAATGAGAGGCAGTGGTAGGAGTGGGGGTGGGAACAGAAGAGAAGCATTGAAAGACATTTGACAGGGAAAGGTTGTGTTCCCTAGACATCCCTGTCAGGAAGCTCTGTAGAAAACAAAAAGCAAAAAAACAAATAAATAAATTGGAGGTTGTGTGAATGTCACGAGACCAGAATATAAATACACATGACACTGAGAGGAATAAATGCCAATAATTCACATTCTCACAAAGTGTTTTAGGAAAATACTGACTAGCTATGTGAAAATGAAAAGGGAAAAAAAATTATATGTAAGTAAATCTCCCAGACACTGGTCTAGCATTCACCTTTATGTCTTAATGCTCACCCTCCAAAGGCATCTGTGAAGGTACAGCAGGCAAAATAACAAAAACAAAGACAAGGTGTGACAAGACACCAGACTCTGACATCTAGAAAAGGGAGTTAACATTCAGAGAGCATTTCAACTCTGTTTAACTTTCTAACTCACAGGAGAGAATAGAGACTTCACTCTGTGCACACAAAGAATATTTTTGGACCAAAGACAGAATTCAGAATGTAGGTTTTCTGGTTTTGCTAGATGAATTGTAGTAACAGATAACCAAACTAGGTAAAAAGTAATATGCGTTACCATATTTTATTCTCCATAACATTTTTTTTTCAAGGTTTTCTTATCGACATAATTATCCATTCCAAAAAAAGGATGGAATCTTACAGGCTGCCTGTCCTATTACCACCTAATTCTCATTTGGTTTTGTACTTGTAACAATATCCGTATGCCCCAGGCCTGAGTGTCTGGCTCAACAAGTGCCTTCTTGAGAACCTTATGTAACTGCTCCTTTCCTTTTGCATGGACCTCACCTCGCCACATCTACTGGGAGCTATGGCACGAGCTCAAGGAATGTTGTTACAGATAGGCCTGCTTGGTCTTACTGCTTCTTAACATGAACTCGTCTTTCCCTGCCTAGAAATCCAGAATACCATGTCTCCCTGATATACCCACACCCTGCCATCTCAGGAAACAGGACACTTAGTCTGGTACAAATCTGGTTTCCTCCCCCACTATCATAAAGCCTTCAGTCTAATAAATGTTACTCTGAAGGTGCTTACACTCAATAAAGTATGTGTTAAAAATGCCTCAGTATAACATGCAAAACTATAGGTAATAAAATGAAATCCATCCTGCTAGGACCTCTCAAGCCCTCTCAGAAGGTTAAGGAATTATAACATATTGAATTAATTCGAGCTTTATAGCAAATACCCTCTACAAAGGCTTAGAGGTAAATCCATAAGGACAATCATAATTTCTCAATTTCTAGACATTCAGTGATGTACAACCAAAATTACAGGAAGATTATTTCAGATGCTTTCTGTTCAAAAGATTCAGATTTTTCATAACTGTGTAACATCCATTGTCTTTTCCTGTTTTCCTTAGATACTTACTGGATACCTCCTATAATTTCAAGCACTACATATCTGCTGGTAACTCAGAAATCTAGATTTCCAGACTAGACCTCTTTCTTCAGCTCCAAAGCTATGTGGTGCAGTACTGGTGTGGTGCTGTAGGATAAGTTCGGGACCACAAAGTCCATTTGAACCATAAGGTCCACGATTCAAACTCACCAGCTGCTCTTCAGAAACCCTATACTCAGTTGCTATAATTTGGAACCAACTCAATGGCATTTAACAAAAAGGGCCATGTGGTAGCTGAGAATTGAGTCCATGTTTTTTGTTGTTGTTGTTAGGTGACATCAAGTCGGTACTTACTCATAGCGACCCTAAGCACAACAGAATCAAACACTGCCTGATTCTGGGCCAGCCTTACAATTGTTGCCACGCTTGAATGCATTGATGTTGCCACTTTGCCAATCCATCTCGCTGGGGGTCTTCCTTTTTTTTTTTTCTTTCTCTCTGACCCTCCACCTTACCAAACATGATATCCCTCTCCAGTGACGAGTCTGTCCAGACAATATGTCTGAAGTATGAGAGATGAAGTCTGGCCATCCTCACTTCCAAGGAGCACTCCGGCTGTACTTCTTCCAACACAGATCTGTTTGTTATTTTGGCAGCCACGGTACTTTCAGTATTCTTCTCCAACACCATAACTCAAAAGCATCAATTCTTCTACAGTTTTCCTTATTTACTGTCCAACTTTCACATGCGTATGAGGTTATTGAAAATACCATGACTTGGGTCAGGCATACCTTAGTTATTAAGCTGACATTTTTGCTCTTAAACACTTTAAAAAGGTCTTGTGCAGCTGATTTGCCTAATGCAATACGTCATTTGATTTCTTGACTGCTGCTTCCATGAGTGTTGATGGTTGATCCAAGAAAAATTAAGTCTTTGACAACTTCAATTTTTTCTCCATTTGTATGGATGTTGTTTGTTGATCTGGTGGTGAGGATTTTTGTTTTATTTGCATTGAGAGGTAACCCGTACCAAAGGTTGTGGTCTTTGATCTTAATCAGTAAGTATTTTAAGTCCTCTTCACTTTCAGCAAGCAAAGTTGTACCATCTGCATATCGCAAGTTGTTAATGAGTCTTCCTCCAAAACTGATGCCATGTTTTCCTTCACATAATTCAACTTCTGGGATTACTTGTTCAACATACAGGTTGAATAACTATGGTGAAAGAATACAAGCCTGTTGCATATCTTTCCTTAATTTTAAACCATTCAGTGTGACCATGTTCTGTTTGAACAACTGCCTCTTGGTCTATGTACAGATTCCTCATGAGAACAATTAAGTGTTCTGGTATACTCATATTTCACAATGTTGTCCATAGCTTGTCATGATCCACACAATTGAAGGCCTTTGCATAGTCAATAAAGCACAGGTAAACATCCTTCTGGTATTCCTGCTTTCAGTCAAGGTCCATCGGACATCAGCCATGATATCCCTCATTCCACGTCCTCTTCTGAATCCAGCTTGAACCTCTCTCTGGAAGTTCTCTTGTCAATGTATGCTTGCAGCCATTTCTGTATTACCTTTAGTAAAACTTTACTCATGTGGGATATCAAAGAGATTGTCCGATGATTTCTGCATTCTGTTGAATGTCATCTCTCTTTGGAATGGGCACAAGTATGGATCTTTTCCAATCAGTTGGCCAGATAGTTGTCTTCCATATTTCTTGGCATAGATGAATGAGTGCCTCCAGTACTGCCTCACTTTGTTGAAAGATTTCAATTTGTATTCCATCAATTCCTGGTACTTCATTCTTTGTCAATTCCTTCAATGCACCTTAGAATTTTTCCTTCAGTGTTATTGGCTCTTGATCATATGCTGCCTCTTGAACTGGTTGAACATCGACCACTTCCTTTTGGGACAGTGACTGTATATTCCTTCTATCTTCTTTTGATGCTTTCTGCATCATTCAATAATTTGCTTAGAGAATCCTTCAATAATGAAATTGAGGCTTGAATTTTTTTCTTCAGTTCCCTCAGCTTGATAAATGCTGAGCATCTTCTTCCCTTTTGGTTTTCTAATTCCATGTCTTTGCATATTTTGTTGTAATATTCAACCTTGTCTTCTTGAGATAACCTTTGACATTTTCTGTGCAGCTCTTTTACCTCCTTGTTTCTTCCATTTGCTTTAGCATTTCTATGCTGGAGATCAAGTTTCAGAGTCTCTCCTGACATTCATTTTGATCGTTTCCTTCTTTCTTGTCTTCTTAATGACTTTTTGCTTTCTTCTTGTATGATGTTCTTGATGTCATCCCATAACTCATCTGGTCTTCAGTCTTTAGTGTTTAATGTATCAAATATGTTCTTCAGATGATCTCTAAATTCAGGTGGGATATATTGAAGGTCATATTTTGGCTATCATGGACTTGTTTTCATTTTCTTCAGCTTCAGTCTGAATTTGCATATGAGCAACTAATGGTCTATTCCACAATCTGTCCCTGGCCTTGGTTTAGCTAGTGTTATGGAGCTTTTCTACTTTCTCTTTCCACAGATGTAGTCAATTTGATTTCTGTGTATTCCATCTGGTGAGGTCCATGTGTTTAAAAAAGGTACTTGAAATGAACAAATCATTGATTTTGCAGAATTCTATCATGTGATCTCCAGCATCATTTCTATCACCAAGGCTATATTTTCCAACTACTGATACTTCCTCTTTGTTTTCAACCTCTGCATTCCAATTGCGTATGTCTTGATTGCATGTTTGATCAATTTCAGATTGAAGAAGTTGATAGAATTCTTCTATTTCATCCTCACCTGGCTTTAGTGGATGGTGCATAAATTTGAATAATAGTGGTATTAACTGGTCTTCCCTATAGAAGCATGGATATTATCCTATCACAGACAGGGTTGCACCTCATGACAGATCATGATATGTTCTTTTTGACAATGAATGAAGCACCATTCCTCTTCAAGTTGTCATTCCCTCTATAGTAAACCATGTAGTTGTCAGATTCAAAATGACCAATACAGTCCATTTCAGCTCACATCATAGCGTAAGATATGGATGTTTATTCATTCCATTTCATTTTTTATAATTTCCAATTTTCTTAAATTCATACATCGTCATACATTCCATGTTCCAATTATTAATGGATGTTTATAGCTCATTTTGAGTTGTAAATGAGGGTTTCAAGGTCTTTTCTCCCAAGGGCTTTACTCCATTCATGTCATCATAGTCAACTGTACTTTGAGGAGACAGCTCTCCCCTAGTCGCATTTTGAGTGCCTTCCAACTTGAGGGGCTCATTTCCCAGCACTATATCTGACAGTGTTTCTCTGCTATTCATAAGGTTTTCAGTGACTAAATATCCAGAAGTAGTTCGTCACTCTTTCTTCCTAGTCTGTCTTCATCTGGAAGCTCATCTGAAACCTGTCCACCATGGGTGAGCCTGCTGGTATTTAAATTATCCATGGCATAGCTTCCAGAATCACAGCAGCACTCAAGCTACCACAGTACAACAAACTGTGGTGGTGAGTTCATGTGGGTATCTTCATTTCCCTCTTCCATCTGCTCCTCCTCTCATACCTCATGTCTCTTTAAATGACAGCACAACCCATCTGGATGCTAAAGTCAGATAGCTGACCTCCCTCCTTGAGCCTCCATTTCAGTCCTCATATCTAATCAGTCTTCACTCCCTACTGTCACTCAAACATTGTCCCTCCTCAATTCTACCTTAACTCAGATACTCATCATTTCTCCATAGATGAGGACTGGCCTTCTACCATGTCTTCCTACCCATAATACTGCCCCTGTACAACCCAATTTTTCAGAGCCATAGGGACCTTTCCAAAGACAAAGTTTGTTATGCCATTATTTTGCTGAAAATATTCTAAACTGAAGTAAAGGCCTTCTAATCTAGTTCCTGTCTATTATTCAAATATGTTTGTTTCCTTTTCTCCTTTCTTTTCCTACTCTTCAGCTATAAATACAAGCCAGCTGCCATCAAGTTAACTCCAACTCACAGTAACCCCTTGTATGTTGGGGTAGAATTATGCTCTGTAGGGTTTTCAATGGCTGACATTTTTAATAGCAGATTGCTATCCCTTCCTTCTGTGTCATCGTTGAGTGAACTTGAACCTCTATCCTTTAATTACCAGATGACCCTCTTTACCATCTGCATGACCCTGGGATCCAACCCACTACAGCTACGGGATCCCTCAAATGTCACTTTTCATTTCTCCATGCTTTTGTATCTGCTTGAACACTCTCCTGGAGTCCTGGTGTGGCACTGTAGGATAATTAATGAAATACAAGGTTGGATTGAACCACAAGGTCAGTGGTTCAAATCCACCAGTTGCTTTTCAGAAACCCAATACAGGATCGCTATGCATCAGAACTGACTCAGCACAACAACAACAGTATTCTCTCTGGAGTCCTGGTGTGGTGTGTAAGATAAAGCATTAGACTGCTAACCATAAGATTGCTGGTTCAAACCCCCCAGTCACTCATTGGAAACCCTATACAGGGTTGCTATGAGTTGGAACTGACTCAGTGGCTTTTAAACAATAATAGCAATACTCTCTCCACCACAATATCCATTTCTAGTTTATTTTTGCTTATCTTTCAAAACTAACCTTCCTCCAGGAAGTTTCCCCATGTCTTGTTTGGGTGAGTCACCGTCCTTGGTAATGGTCTGGGGACTTACCAAATATAGTATATAACTGCTTACCTCTCTTTCCCCAATAGACTGAGAGCTCCTTGAAGGTTATGACCATATCTTTTCACCTGTCAGTTGCCAGAGTCTTTCATAGAGCCTGGCTATTGTATGTCTTCAGTAAAGGGCTGTGGATTAATTAAATAAGTAAAATACTCTAGCATGAGGTCATATGTTCCTGTGTAACTTCTTGTTGGAAACCAGCCTGGATTAAGGTTACAAAGAAGCAGATATTACTGAAATGGGAAAACTTGTTCAAGCAGAGGCACAGAATCAGATTTTTAAGATGCTGGTCAGTTAGACTAGGTTATTGGAATGTGCCTCTTAAAGGCAAAGAAGAAAGTCTCAACAATTGCCAACTTCAAAATAGCAGCCTCTAGGGACAGACAGTTATGTGGGGAGAGCCCTGCCCTGAGAACCTACAGACAAAGACTTACAAGGGAGCAAAGGCATGTGTTTAAGGATATAACAATCCTCTTAGATGTAGGTTCAAAAGTTTCTATCTGGTTTGTTGCCAATAAAGAAAAAGGAGCTTTTCTTCCACTATTTTAGTTTTGCAAATTCTTAATGTGAGAATACATAACAAGCCCCTAAAGATCTGATCAGACTTATACCTCAATTATGTTTTTCTGTCTGTGTTTATGAGTCTTAATAACACACTTCATATCTAGCTGGAAATGTTTGCCACATTTTAGCTTATCAGTCACACAAACAATTCCAATACTACTACTTCTGCGTCTGTCCATCTTCTGCTGAAACATTGCCTCCCTGAGCCCTATTTGCTTTGCTTTCTACCCAGATCTCTCTAGTCCATACCAAAAGTACACATTTTAATGCTGTTTCTCTCCATTGGAAATGGTATCTACTGATG
Source organism: Chrysochloris asiatica (assembly GCF_000296735.1). Taxonomy (NCBI): domain Eukaryota; kingdom Metazoa; phylum Chordata; class Mammalia; order Afrosoricida; family Chrysochloridae; genus Chrysochloris; species Chrysochloris asiatica. The sequence continues at coordinate 7,072,426 of NW_006408616.1, forward strand.
CTAAACCATAGCCAGGCCTAATGATGGAAAACACTGCAAACAGTCTGTGCTAGACAGAAGACTTAGCACTTAGCTTTTGGCTCCATGGCTTAGTTGAATCACAAAGTACTCTCAATATGGGAATTGATGAAAACACAGCAAGTATTGGTTGTGCAATCAAGTAGTGAATAGAAGGGTTATCTAACAGCTCTCCACCCTAAAGGGGATTGTCTAGGGTTTCAAATTGACCCTAGGGATAGGAATTCTGACAATTACCAACCCAGTTGTTGAATGTCTTTCAGCCACCCTTCCAACAACCCTCTCTAGGAAAAATGTGCTTACTGAAAAACTGAAAAAAGCTGCTCAGTTGCTTATGTCTTCTATCTTAAAGTGTGGAACTTATTAGTATTTTAAGGTTTCCAAAATTGAATATGACTAGATACATTTTTGGAGTCCTGGGAAGGTGTTGTGGGTTAATGGACTCGATTGCAAGGTTGGTTTGAACCACAAGGTTGGTGGTTCAAGCTCACCAGCCACTCCTTGTAAACCCTATACAGAGACACTCTGAGTCGGAACTGACTCAATGACACTTAACAGCAACAACAACAGATATATTTTAGGAGTCACTGGGTGGTGAAAATGGTTAAGCACTTGACTACTCGCCAAAAGGTTGGAAGGTTGAACCCACCCAGAGGACTCTCAGAAGACAGGTCTAATGAGCTGCTTTCAAGAGAAAACCCATGGAGCAGTTGTACTCTGCACACAGGGGGTTACCCACAAGGCGGAATCAACTCCTCAACAATTCACAGCAAAGAGGAACCGGTTGCCACTGAATTGATTCCAACTAATGGTGACCTTATGTGCATCAGTGTAGCACTGGGCTTCATAGGGTTTTCAATGACTGCCTATTCAGAAGTGAATGGTCCGGCTTTTCTTCCAAGATGACTCCAGGTGTACGTGAACCCATAACATTCTGATTCGTAATTGAGATCAGGTTTTAATACTGCAATGCATTAAAAAGAATAACCAATTTGACTAACACGTTGAGTTAGCTTCCCCTTCTTTCAGTCGGGCACATCACCTCTCTTTCCATTACTAAGATTCAGAAACTTGGGGGCCATTTTCATTGCTCCTTCCCTCAGTCATACAGTAATCAAGATGGAAAGATTCTCCTTGTACTGCACTTTTCCTTCCCATCTCTTTCTCTGACTATGCTTGTGGTCCTCTGAGCTCTTAATCTTACCCAGATAAGTAAACTCAAAGCCGGATGGACTTGCTCTCAACCCACCCAACAGCACTGCTCATTTCCCTAAAGCTCATCTCAAATCATGTCAGTCCCCTGCTCAAAACTTTTCTAGAGCCCTTTGTTGTTGTTGTTGTTATGTGCTGTGAAGTCAGTTCTGACTCATAGAGACCCTGTACAGGGTTTCTGAGGCTGTAAATCTTTACAGGAGCAGAAAGCCTCATCTTTCTCCCGCGGAACAGCTGGTAGTTTCAAACTGTTGACTGTGAGATTAACAGGCCGATTTGTAACCACTACACTACCAGAGCACCTTCTAGAGTCCTTTACTGTCTACTAAACCCATCCCACATCCCCAGATTTCCAGCCTACCTTCTCTGCCTTATATTTCATTCTTCCAACTAAGGGTATATATTTGCAGTCTTACACTTTGTGTTGTTGCTCACACTGCTCCTCTCACCCAAGCCTGGTTTGATTCTGGCTTTGTTTTCTCATTTCTAAAAAGAGGATAAACAATTTTAAATATTGCCATCAAGTTGATTCTAACTCACGGTCATCTTCACGTGTTGCAGAGTAGAACTGCTCCATAGGTCTCCAGAGGAAGCAGATAGCCAGGCCTTGATTCTGAAGTACTGCTGGGTGGGTTCCAACTGCCAACATTTAGTTTAGTTGTTGAGCACAAACCATGTGCCCTACATAGGACCTACGCACGTACTTTATAGGGTTTTGTGAGGATTGCCGGTGTCCTAGTGGAGCCATGGGTTAAGCATAAGGCTGCTAACTAAGGTCCCATTCAAAACCTAATCTATGGAATACAAATGAAATGAGGCAATCTGCTTCTGTAAAGATTTGCAGCCTTGAGGCAGCTCTAGCCTCTCCTCTAGGTCGCTATGATTCAGAAATGACTGGAGGGCAGTGCATTTGGAGGATTACCTGAGGTGTGGCAATGTAGAACAAACACCAGACTGCTAAATGCAAAGTTGGCAGTTCAAACCCACCAGCTACTCATTGGAAACCCTATACAGGGTCACTATGAGTTGAAACCAACTCAGCAATATTAAACAACAAAAACATACATATAAAACCCTTAGAAGAGCCCCAGCACCTACTAAGTATTCAGTAAAATGTTAGTGATCATTATTATAACTATCCCTTTTAAGGCCCATTTTAAATCCACATCTTTAGTGAATCCTTTATTAATAACCCAAATTAATGTCATTTCTTCCTCTTTTTGTGTTTCTTGGACTAGTATTTGGTATATAATGCCCTGTCTTAGAATTGTGTGTGACTATGTCTTGGCCTGTACTGGACTAAAATATCAGCAGTTAAGGAAATTTTTTCATCATTGTACACTTTGAAGAACTTTGCATAGTGCCTGACACATTAAAAGGACTCAGTAAATACAGGCTAATTTGAAAGAAATTGATTTTACTCTTTTTTAAACTGTGGATTACAAGCCATGCTGAGGGGAAAAAATAGCATATAAAGATAAGTGAATGTAACAAACAGCTTGATCACAGGATGCTACTGGTAAATGACTCTGAAATGAATGTTACTGGAATGTACTGATAACATCCTTTCCCCATGTTCTTCACTGCAGGTCTGCTTAGTGGCCTATCTTGGCTTATTTATGCTTTGTGTCTCATATCAAGTTGATGAACGGACATGTGTCCAGTTTACTATGAAAGTAAGTTGTGTTTTCTTTCTTTCTTTTCTTTCACTTTTATCATTACATAGAAAGAAACACAAGTTCAAAATAAAGGAATGCCTTTTAAGGGGTTGCATCTTTGATTATTTTAGAAATTACATTTTTATGCAAGCCAAAAAATGTTTTATGAGGGCATTGTTCCAGTCCCAAAGGTAATATACTGTTGTGTTGTTGTTAAGTACCATGGAGTTGGTTCTGACTCATAGTGATCCTGCACAGGGTTTCCGAGGCTGCAAATCTTTATGGGAGCAGAAAGCCTCATCTTTCTCCTGCAAAACAGCTGGTAGTTTCGAACTGCCGACCTTGAGGTTAGCAGTCCGATTCGTAACCACTATGCTACCGGTGCTTCTTAAAGATAATACTAGTTGCTATTTTTTTGTTGTTGTTTTTCCCCTTAAAGTCTTAATTTCCATGTCCTGGGCAGGGTTGGAACATTTGTAGTATTTAAAATCCTCAGCTTCTAACCAAAAATTGGCAGTGGTTTGAACCCACTAGCCACTTTGCAGGACAACAATGTGGCAGTGTACTTCCATCAAAATGGACACCTTTGGAAACCGTATGGGCTCCTCTACTCTGTCCTTCCAGGTTGCTATGAGTCGAAATCAACTTCATTGCAGTGAATTTGGTTTGTTTTTTGGGTTCAATGCCCTTAAAAAGGATATTGAAAATTAATCAGTTCAACAACACTTGGCCAGGGAAAACGTTTCTATAGCAGTGCCCACTACCATATCTTTGGATATATTTAGAATATTTCTAAGAAAGTAGTCTAAGTGTATATCCTCTTGTAGGTAGGGTGACTGAGACAGAAAAATCACATTGGGTGCATCTAAGCTTTCTGTGCCAAAACTGAGAGGGCAAAGGCTGGGGGATGGGAGGGCAAGAGAGGTTGAGATAACTATGGTTTGGTTTATATGTGTAAATGTGTGTGACTTTCATCCGTGTGTATTTTTTTTCTTTGCTAGGGACAGTTTGTTTGGCTGGAGCCAATTCAAGTACATAGCATTTTCACAGCATGGTAGAATCCACTCCAAAAGGAAAGATTGTAGTTGTTGGTAAGTGCAGTCAAGTCAGTTCCAACTCATAGCTACCCTGTATCGGGTTTCCAAGGAGTGGCTGGTGAGCTTGAATTGCCAACCTTATGATTTATACTGACCTTGCAGTCCAGCAATGTTAACCCATAGCACCATACCAGGACTCAAAGGGAAAGATAGACATACCCTCTAAGAGTATAAGGAGATACACAGTAAACTCAGCAATCAGAGTAGTAGAAATCAAATTTCTACCTTTCCCCTCAATTGTTGCAGTAGAAAACAAAAAAATTTTCTGGACCTTTTTTTGTGTCTGTGCACTTTTATAGGGTTTCCAAGGAGCGACTGGTGAGCTTGAACTACCAACCTTGCAGTTCAAACTGCTTTGCAGTCTGGCACATGAATCCACAGCACCACACCAGGACTCTAATTTCATATATAGGTCTGCCGAAACAGCAAGGCTTGGTGAATTGAAAAAAGAAGAAAAAAATCCAGAAAGCCTGGTAGAAATGGCCTATTAAATTACAGGAACTCCATTCACCAGGTTAAAAACATCCAAGATTACATTCATCAATTTATGTAAAATACCCTCATTTTCCCAAGGATGATCCTAGGAAATAGCAGTGGTAAAAGCATCCGTTTCAGAAAGGCCTCCAAAGCCATCTCAACACCTGCACGTTAGTTAAAATAAGACTAAGAGCAAAAAATAAAATAAAATAATATAAAAAGCACTGCCAATGTCACACAGGTTGAGAATTCCCCACCAGGAAGATCTCATTAGTTACTGTCTTCTTCTCTTTTTTTCCCCTCACCTGTGACAGACATTGACAAATACTGAGGCACTTTTCTCTTCTCCTGAATGTGACCTTTGGTGATGCTGGCTGCCAGCTCTCTAAGGTGCACTCTATATTATCTTCAGACCGAAAATGAGCTTCAGTCAACCTCGGAGTTTTCCAAAGGCACAACAAATTACAGCTGACTTCTCTTGTGCTTCTCACCCGGGGTGGCGGTGGGGAGAATACATTTTGAGGTGTTTCTCAACAGTTTAATTGCATTTTGCTGTCCCCATATTGGTACCCTTGCCTAATCGTTGTTTGAGAATTGATTTCCTCCTGTTGAACTTCTGAACTGCAGAAGTCATCGTTTGGATATGGCAGAGCACACACACACACACACACACACACACCACCCCCTTTTTCTTAGGGATAACAGCCACAGGGTCATTTCCTTTTCCTCTCAATCTTCTCCAGGGCCCCTTGGCAGCCCTGGATGCAAAAGCGCAATCCCTCTACCTCTCTGTGCTGTACCCCTGGGCTTGGCAGGCTTTCAGCCACAGATTGGTCCTGCTGTGTTTCCTCGTGGACCCGCTTTCTCTGGGCTCACCCTGATTTTCAGAAACATGTCTGGCTCATGTGCTTGCGGCAACATTTCAGGGCACATTAACCTTGAGGACATTTAAGGCAAAATCTTGTGCCCACATCCAGGAGGCCCTTAGGCTGCTTCACCGCATGCAGCAGAAGCGCCCTTTCCATTCATGCCACTGAGGAAGATAATTAAATCGAAGCAGACCAGCCTTCTTACCCAAGTCACCCTGGTGCGTTAAAGCTGCAGTCGGGTACCAATTAGAGGAAGCCGGAGCAAGCAAAGCACCCAAGCTGCAGCCGCCGAGACGCGCGCAACCACGCTGAGGTTACATAAGCGCAAGGGACCTCCTTGCCTGCGCCGGCCGGCCCACCGCCCACTGCGGAGAGCGCAAGACTGATGAGCTGACACATGCAAGACAAATGCGTCCTGAGCGGGGTTTTTTATCAGATATATTTGCTCGGATTCCCAAGGTCGTCGTAAACACTTTCACTGATAGTTTATTCGTGCTGTGTAGGTAAAACAAGTCACTTGCTTTTAAATAACAGATTCTAACCCAGAAGCTTGGAGTCCTGGTGTGGCGCTGTGGGTTAATGCGTCAGACTGCAAAGTCATTTGAACAGCAAAGTCGTTTTAATTGTAAAGTCTGTGGTTCAAGTTCACCAGCTGCTCCTTGGAAACCCTACATAGGGTCTCTATGGGTCGGAATCAACTCCACGGCACTTAACAACAACAACAACGCAGAGAATTAAACCCTGTAAAGGAAAAATGCTATAGCGCTGCAGATGTGGCCCACAAGCTTTGGGTCATCAACTATATATTTATAGGGTAGCGCAGTGATTACGAGTCGGGCTGCTAATCTCACGGTTGGCAGTTGGAAACTACCAGCTGTTCCGCGGGAGAAAGATGAGGCTTTCTGCTCCGGTAAAGATTTACAGCCTCGGAAACCCTGTATAGGGTCACTATGAGTCAGAACAGACTCTAGGGTAAATAACAACAACAACAACAAGATGGATAAGAAACTTGGATCTGTGGCTCACTCCTGTTTACTTTCCTGGTGCTTTCACAGCGTGGGAGAAGCGTACTCACCATAAGCAAGGTGCCCACCAATGTAAATTTATTCATCTTCCAAGACGCTATTGCTGTTTCCTGGAGTCCTGATGTGGCGCCATAGGATAAGTACTCAACCTCAAGGTCCTCACCAGCCACTCCACAGAAACACTATACAGGGTCGCTATGAGTTTAAACCGACTTGACAGCACTTAACAACAACTACATTGCTGTTTTCTAGCATGTTTAAGATGTTCAATTAAAACCGAGCAGTCATTGTTTATGTAATTGTTTATATCTTTCCTACAAGCCCAGGATGTTTTGTTAACCACACGTCAGAGAAAAAGACAGACGGTATCTTTTATATCCTAACAGCTCTTTCTGTCTCTCCTGATATATTTATTTATTTCACAAATAAAAAGCATTACTGAGTACCGGAAACTACTATAAACTGTTTATAAATATAAACTATTTTGTTGTTTATAATAATCCTATGAATTAGACACTATTATGACCATCATTCCAGATTTACAGATGAAGAAACAGGTACACAGTGACATTAATTTTCCCAAGGTCCATAACTATGGCAGGAAGGACGAGGAGAACCTAGGCAATTTGGCTTTCTGTCCATGACCTTACCCATCACTCAGTATCGCTGTGCTCTTGTTAAATGGTCACAAGCAAATCTTTTGGTCTCTGAGTCAAAATGTCATCTTTTAAAAAGAAACAAAATTCCCATTTCAACAAATGGATTTTTGTAATGATCATAAGAGAATAATACTTCTTTGCAGTGCTTTTAATTATTTGTATATTGAGACAAAATACGAATTATAGGAGCAATCTTCCTTTGTAGAATTCATATTTATCAGAAGCATACAGGGTAAGTGTTGACTATGCTAATGTAATCTTTCACTAAGAATTGTACTGAATACACATCCCCCTTCCTGGGTACTCTATTTTTTTTTTTTTTTTTAATGACTTCAGAGGTAGGAAATATTGATAGAAATGTGTTCAGTAGATGAGTCCAATCCAGGAACATTTCTTGTAAAACAGATTTTATTGTGGCATGCCAGTGAATCCCATAATTTTTTTTTATCAAAGTAGTTCTGGCCTAGGCTAAATAAACCAGTTTCGGGGATTTCTTAGCCATTTAGTTAGAACTGTAACCAGGCTTTTCCAATCCCAAAATCAGTATGTAGAACAATGCTTTAGTTCCATGATCAGGATACAACTGCTTGTGGTTAGATCTGGAATGAGATTTATAGGAGATGCAACTGGCATCAAGTTGCAAAGCCTTCTGGAACCATACTTTTTGTTTTTCTCCCCAAAACTACTTGGGATCCTGGGCACAGTTTGTCAATCAATACATTGAATATAGTACTTTTTAGTAATTTGTTTGCTGATTAGCCAATCCTTGTTAGTTTTGGCCAACAGGGTATTAGCACTACAGAAACCTCTTCTTTACTTCCTAGTCTTGTTTCAATCTTAGTATCAGCAATTTCTCAAGATAAAAATAAGCTGAGCATGCCTTTTAAGACTGGCTGTCTTATTTGGGATTCATGCTTACTACATTCTTACAGAAGCATCCCACATCAAACTAATATGGTTGGCAGAATTCATCAAAAATACTGTATCCCAAATGAAAATGTGATCAGAGTTTAAAGATTGCTCCCTAATAAACACAGAGCCATATCCATGTCTTGGGCACTCAATTTTGGAGGACAGATGGCCTTTCATTAAGGAATTTCCAGGGAGAGAGAAGAAAAAAGAACAGTTTTTGTTAATTAGCCTTGTAAATAGTCATCCAATGTTCTTTGTAACCAGAAAGATTTTCTTCTTCTTTCTTACAGCTGTTCTACTTTCTGCTGAGTGCCCTCGCCTTGATGGTCTGTGTGCTGGCCGTGGCGTTTGCCGCACACCACTATTCACAGCTCACACAGTTTACCTGCGAAACCATCCTAGAATCCTGCCAGTGCAAACTGCCCTCCTCTGAGCCACTCAGCAGGACCTTTGTTTACCGGGATGTCACTGACTGTACCAGCATCACTGGCACTTTCAAACTGTTCTTACTCATCCAGATGATTCTTAATTTGGTCTGTGCCCTTGTGTGCTTGCTGGCCTGCTTTGTAATGTGGAAACATAGGTACCAGGTCTTTTATGTGGGTGTTAGGATGTGCTCCCTCACAACTTCCAAAGGCCAGCAGCAAAAGGTCTAACATTCTTGCTCAGAGGTGGGAGAAAAATACAGCACAATGACTAGCTGAGGTTAAAAAAAGAAAGAAAGAAAAAAGACACAACTTTTGACAATGAATAATATCCATCACTTCTAAATGAATATGTCTTACATTTTTCTCAGAAAAAAAAAAAAAGTATTTCTTCTAATTTCTATAACATTAAAAAAAAAAATTGTATAAGGCAAGGAAGATCCAAATAGATTTTGGGGTATTAAAAGAACATGACATAGGGGGGACAATCTATCTTTATAGCCTGGAGTTTATTCCTAATACTCATTTTATAGTCTTCTTTCCTGTGGTCCAGTCTGATGGTATGAATTGACCTTTCAGGCCCACTTGCTAAATTTTAAAGTCTCCCTCCAGACCTCCACACCTTCTTCCTCCATTATCACTATGTCTTGGAGTAATGTCAAACATAGGGAAGGAACTGAAAAATGGGGTTGGGTCTCTTTATTTTCCCTGGTAATGATGTTCTCAAGCCTGAAATAGCTTGAAGGAGCAAAGGAGAAAAGGAACAGCCTTTCCAGGAAGGGAAATGATTATGAACACCTGGGCTGGGGTGGAGGCCTTTACTGTTCTGCTGTCTTAGTTTGGCACTGTAAGCAGATCACTTATTTATTAAATGATTTGATGCTTATCTGGTTCTCCATCATTGAAAGGTGGTACTAGTTGTAGTCTTAATGATGTAGAAGGTTTAAAAATAATTACATTATGCTTCTATTCTATTGTATGAAACAAATCATTAAAACTAATTTGTAGCTAATTGTTAATTATAATTATGCTCAGAAGTCTATTTAATGAGCCCTGGATGTATTTATGCAGCATAGCCAGTGTTAGTAGAAATTACTCTCATAAGAGAGGAACCTAAATCTTCTTTCTTCTGAATGTCAAGCTTTATAAGGAGGGGGCGGGGGAACAGCTCAGGTTAAAACTTTCATTTAAACAAGAGCATTTATAATGGAAAATATTAATAAGACCGCACATTTGTATTATGTTGAAAAGTATCTCTTGTCAGCTGAGTATTTTGGTAGACAGAATAATGCTGACATGTTCAATTCACAAAACTATAAACACAAAATTCTGTTATTGATTTGTATGCATAACCTAGGGATTAGAGATGGTATGAAGCCTATTTTTGAGTAGCGTGTTCGTTAACGTGTATGGTAATTTGTGTTTAGTTTTCTTTTGAAGGGACTGACATAAAAAAGCACAGTGTCCTAAAATGGGAGACTTGTCTAGACCACTATTATAAAATTTGGAACAATATCATTATTTTAATAAATAGGCTTAAAATGGAAAGTCATATAACATAAATATTATCAAGTACTTTCTCTGTTAGTATGCTCTGCTAAAAGTAGAAATTGAAGACAATGATTGAACTAAATTGGCCTCTCCATATTGCCTATTGATATACTTATTCATTTAATGTACTTCTACCCTAAAAGATGATTACTGGTGTGGTGCTGTGGGCTAATGCGCTAGACTACAAAGTCAGTTTGAACCATACAGTTGGCAGTTCAAGTCCACCAGTCTCTCCGCAGAAACCCATGCTGGGTTGTTATGGGTTCGAAACGACTCCACAGCATTTAACAACAACAGCAACAAACCTTAAAAGAAGGTTTACAATGTCTTACTTGCTTTAGAAATAGATGAATAATTTCATGGATTGTGATAATTTTGTAAATTTCCACACAATTATATCCCCATATGGAAAGGAAAATGTTAAGTCATTTAGCTGGAAGGCAGTAAATATTTTTTATGTCCTCAAGATAAAACACCTTTATTAACAGATGTTAAAACTTGATGATGTTTTGACTTGCTTTAAAAATGGCCACATTAGTCCTGCCCAAGAAGGACAATTATGGAAGAGATTCAGAAATATGAGGTTTGATTAGACAGGGAAAAAAAAAATTACATCTGTGGAATGTCAATAATTTTAATGATGATCTGAAACATATTTTGTGCTATGTTAAAAAATCCAGATGAATGAAGCCATTTTGATTTTTGACTGAGTTTCCTATATAAAGCAGAAAGTGACAGAGAATCTGAAATGCCGTAGATTGTTCTTCAAAGTGAGAGCCTACTTGCTTTAGTGCTACTTACCATGAATCAGGAAATACTGAAAGTATACCTTGTATATCTTTAACAATATTTTATAGCACACAGTATGAACTTTTGTATTAAAATTTTTAAATACGACATGTCTTTAAGGTGCTTTGTTTTATCACAGGGTGTTTCAATAGTAGGATAACTTCAGCTTATGTGCTTCTTTTTTCTAAATAACATAACCAACAAGCGCTGACATGATACCAAGCTTGTTTATAGTCAGAATATACATATTAAGATTTAAAGGGGGCAGATTTTGTTACTTTTAAATCCCGAAAGAGAGGAAATGAGGGGGAAGAAAAAAAACACCACAAAAGTAAATAGAAGGAACAACAACAACAAAGAAAAAATCACAAAAGAGAACAAAAAGATTCCTGTGGTATGAACTCACTGTATATTGATATATGTAAGAATTGTGTTGCATGAATAACAAGCTGCTTTGGGCTGGATTTGAAGTATTTTGATGTTGTGTTTAGCAAATATTGAAGTTACAATAACGGCAACAGAAAAGGACCAGATACACAGCTTTACACTTAGCTAAATGTTACATTTAAAATCTGACAAGGAGCCAAGATGGTGATTGTCTCTTCTAAACCATAAAACAGTAAGATTTGCGCAATTCTCCTACTCTTCCACCTCCTTCAGAAGAATTAAATGAATCGAGACTTTGGAAAGAGAGGGAACAACCAGGACTTGGCAGTACTTGAAATAGGAGGAATACAGCAGCCTAAATGTACAGACTTTGTAACTGAGCCCACTGGATCGGTCTGTGCCTTCACGTGACCACCATCTGTGCCTCCTTCACACCATCCAAATTTGTGTAGGCGGCTCCTTGGAGCCAGGCCTAAAAATATAGCTACACCAAGGCCCTAGAAACTGTAGTTAAGTAACAGGCCTAAAAAGTTTTTCCTCCTTGGATTAAAGTCTGTAGTGTAATCTCTTCTAAGGGGTCAACTTGTTGTTCAGCAGAGAGAACCCATTGTCTATGTGTTTTCTATTCATGTTCAGGACATCAGAATTTTTTAATATTCTTGTATCTCCCTTGTGCTTGTAGTATATTTAGAAAATGTAATCTTTTCTTGGTCAAGGTTCAGGTATCAGGTCGGGTTTAGGGAGAGTCTGAGGGACAATAAAGATATGCATAAAATACCTTAAAATATACCCTGGTAAAACAATTTCCTATCATGAAACATGCTTTTATATGTTCAAATTGACTCTGAACTGTTGCTATGTAGATATAAATTTATGTAAATCATGTTAGCAATTAATTTTTACTGCATTAAAAAAATTCTAACAAGTTTTCATATGTATACTGTATATTCAGGATAGCATTGTGAAGAATTGATGGCCAAGCATATTGACTAACAATGGAAAGAGTTGCTTGGATGAAGACCTAGTGGCTCAACCTGTGAAATAAATACCTTGATTATTGTCATCTGATTTTCTAGTACTTTATTATCTCAAATTATTATCCCCTTTATAAATATTGGTCTGTACTTTGGTATTGTGGTCTTATTTTCCTGAAACTGATGTAATTATGAATAGAAAAACAAGTGTTTCCTACATGTTTAAAGTGGCTGATTTAAAAGGGGATGTGTATAATGCAAAATGTCTTTGTTAATAAAACTTTATTAATCTCTGAAGACACTGTGTTGAGTGTGCTTTACAATGACTAGGCATTTCATGTAAACTGATGTACATAAAAATCGCTCAGATGAGTGTCTACTAGGAAAATCTGGATTTGGAGTAGACAAAAACTAATATTCATTTTGACTCCTTTGTTCCAGTGACTCTCTCTGGTTGGGTACACTGCACACATACTAGAAATCAGAGTTGCAAATGTTCTCCAGATAAACAAAGTCTGAACTGGAAAAATACTGTGAAGGTACCTGGAATGGAGTACTGATTCATTTATATGTATACACACACAAGGGGGCTTCAAAAGTTTGTGGAGATGTTCCATTATCTTTTCATTCCATTTCCTCAAACTTTTTGAAGTCCCATTGTGTGCATGTGTGTGTGTGTTTGTGTGCATGTGTGTGTGTGTATGTATGTATGTTTGTTTGTATATATATATGCTATTGTTAAGTTCCAAGGAGTGGGTTCGGATTCACAGCAACTCTGTATATGGTTTCCAAGGAGCGGCTGTAATGTGCTAGACTGCAAGGTCAGTTTGAATTGCAAGGTCGGCAGTTCAAGCTTACCAGCTACTTCTCGGAATCCTTATACAGGTTTGCTATGTGTTGGAACTGACTTGGTGGCACTTAACAACAACATATATATATAGAGAGAAATATAGATGTGTATACTGGTGGTAGGTTTCAACCACCAATCTTATGGTTCACAATCCAGTGCTTATCCTACACCAGGACTCCATATATGGAGGGGTTCAAACCCACAAGCTGCTCCTTTGAAACCCTATACATGGTCCCTAGGAGTCAAAAACAATTTATGACACTTAGCACAATCATAAAAATAATACAAATATAACACCACCAAAATGTCTCAGAAGCAACACACAATTTCTGTACACACAAAGAAACAAAGTGGAGTGGCTCAAACAAGTGACTAACAGGCAGAGATAAAAAGCTTTTTGAGGAAAAAAAGGCATTAGATCTACCTGAATAAGAATTCAAGAGAATGATATTTTGGTACTTCCAAATGATTGACAGAATGGTCTAGAAAAACAAGGAAGAATTCAGAAAACCACTACAGGAACAAGAAACAAAATAGATAAAGGATTGTAGGCAATATAAAACCTGAAAATAGAAGTTCAGAAGGTTAATACTAAGATTTTAGAAATTGAAAAGAAATAGAGATTTGAATTAATGAAATCCTGAATTAGTGAACTTCAAGATAAATCTCGAAATACAAGTAAACTAGAAGAAAATCAGGAGTCCAGATGTGGCAATATAAGATAAGCTTTGCTAGCAACAAGGTCAATGGTTAAAAACACTCCAGCAGCATTTCAGAAATCCTGTACAGGGTCACTATGCTTTGGAAAAGTGAAAAATTATCTATAAAAGGGAACCAATAAGGTTAAGCTCTGATTCTAAGTAGTAACCATGCAGGCAAGAAGGCAATGGGAAGACATATACAAAAATTCTGAAAAAGAATAATATACCCAGCAAAACTGTCCCTCAAATATGATGGTGGAATTAGAACATTTCCAGATAAACAGAAATTAAAGGAATTCAACCAGATGAACTTTACAAAATATAATGGGAGTCCTTTATATTGAAAATCAAGAACAGACAACAACCTAAGATTGACATACACAGCAATGCCACCCAGAATTCGATCCAGATATAGAAGTATCCAAAGTACAATAAACTTTGTTCTTGTTGCTAAGTGCCACCAAGTTAGTTCCGACTCATAGCAACCATGTATAGGGTTTCCAAGGAGTGGTTGGTAGGTTTGAACCAATGACCTTGTGGTTCAAGCCTTCCATGTTGTCCAGTGCTTATCAAACAGCTCCACACAAAGACACCAAAATTCCAAAATAATCCTAGAAATTGAAAATAGGGAACAAGAAATATCAATTTATAAAGAAGATAGTTACAATGAAAAAAAAAATTGGTAGTGTAGTTACAGAAATTTCAAATGGTGTGAAAAATCAAGTAGATTTCAGGATAAAACAGATTGTTTTAAACTTGGGTAGAAATAGATAAATTACAGGGTAACCTCAAAGAAAATCAATACACTTTCACATTAAATCAAGAAAAAAGAAAGTCATGAAGATTGCATAAATATCAAAATAACAGCAAAGAAGAAATTGACAAGAAAATGCACAAACAAAATTTACTCAGCATAGAAAATTATGTAGGCCAAAGAAAGAAAAGCATCACAAATAAGCGCTCAGCAAAATGACTGCAATCAATTCATATCTATCAATAATTATGCTGAACATCAATGGATTAAATGTACCAGTAAAGAGAAAGCAGGATCCTTCAGTATAAGAAACACACCTTACACACAAAGACAAAAATACATTAAAAATCAAAGGATGGAAAAAATATATCAAGCTGACATCAATAAAAATGAGCAGGAATAATAATATTTATTTCTGATAAAATAAACTTTAGGGCAAAAACCAGCACAAGAGACAAAGAACATTGTCTCCTGATTAAAGGGTCACTCAAACAAGAAGACATAACCATAATAATTATTTATGTTTCCAACAAAAGAGTCTCAAAATACATAGATCAAACTCTAACACTGAGGTGCAACCCATACTGAAGGTTGTGGTCCTTGATCTTCAACAATAAGTATTTTAAGTCCTCTTTGCTTTCAGCAAGTAAGGTTGTATCATTTGTACGTTACAGGTTGTTAATAAGTATTCCTCCAATTCTGATGCCATGCTCTTCTTCACATAATCTAGCTTCTCAAATTATTTGCTCAACATACAGATTGAATAAATATGGTGAAAAAATACAACCCTGGAGCATACCTTTCTAACTTTAAACTATTTGGTGTTCCCTTGTTCTGTTTAAATAACGACTTCTTGGTCTATGTAAACATTCTTCATGAGTACAATTAAGTGTTCCAGAATATTCATTCTCTGAAATGTTTCCATAGCTTTCCATAATCCACACAATCAAAAGTCTTTGCATAGTCAATAATGTACACATAAACATCTTTCTTGTATACTCTGCTTTCAGCTTAGATCTATTTGACATCAGCAATGATGTCCCTCATTCCCAGTCCTCTTCTGAATCTGGCTTGAACCTCTAGAAATTCTCTGTCAATATATGGTTGCAGCCATTTTTGTACTATCTTTATCAAAAATTTTGCTTGCATGGAATATTAATGATACTGTCCAATGATTTCCACATTTTATTTGGTCACCTCTCTTTGGAATGGACACAAATATGGTTCTTTCCCAGTCAGTTGGCCAGGTAGCTGTCTTCCAAATTTCTTGGCATAGATGAGTGAGTGCCTCCAATACTGCATTAATTTGTTGAAAGATTTCTATTTGTATTCCATCAATTCCCAGAGCCTTGTTCTTTGCCAATGCTTTCAGTGCACCTTGGACTTCTACCTTCAGTATCATTGACATTTTTGTTTTTAATTTAAGGTTTTTATTGTGGATTGAGTGAAAATTTACAGGGCATATCCTCAGTTTTACATTCA
>NW_006408616.1:7088934-7090200 GCF_000296735.1 Chrysochloris asiatica
TTCCCTCTCTGTTGGTATTTAGAGTAACTACCTCTCTGAGTATAGGTCAGGTTCATCAAATTGTAGCAATTTACCCTTGTTTCCTTTATCCAAAAAATATATGTATTTATTTTTTTCTTTTTCAATCTTCCTCTAGTCGAGTTCTGATTATCAAGCCATCGAGGCTAGGTCAAAAGGGTAACTGCAAGTTTGGGTGTTCTTGTGCATCTCCCCTCACTTCATATCAGCTGGATGCTTTACTCTCAACTCTAGCCCTCTGTGGCTATGTCCTTGTCCATGGGTTCAAGTGTCCTCAGATTTCACCACACTTTGGACCAACCAGCCCTTCCTCTTCCCTTGCTCATCTTCAGATCAACAGGATTTAATGGACTATGGTTGAACTCAGCCCATTTCTTCATTGCTGCTTTTCCCCCTCGTCCACTCACTAATGTGGTTGCCAGCTTACATGCTTGCTTGTGTTCCCTTTGAGTTTCAGTCTTAGAGGGGAGTTTGTCCTGAAGGCACTTGATTGCTAGCCTTGATGTCTTTCTGGTGAACATCTTGCTTATGCTTGTAGTAGCCAGTCATGCTGACATTTTTGTTTTGGGTTTTTCCTAATGATCTTTCTTTGAAGATGTAGCTTCTGTCACTGTAGCTGTTCCAGGCTGGTCTGCTTGTCTTTTCAAGTGGGAATGTCCCACCTTATAAGGTTCTGGATGGGACTCAGAATTCCACCTAAGGTCCTATGCTCTGTAAAGGCTTTTCAAGAGGCCTATTTCACTGGGCAAGTTCTAGAACCTCTTTTAGATGTTCCAATCAGTTATAGGCTGAAGATGGGCTTACAACTTTTCTCTAACCCTGTTTTCCAACATTCCTTTCTATCCCACTCAAGTGTCTATTTTACAATAGTAGGCAAGGAAAACTAATATTCATAAGACTTTCAAGCATTTTAGTATTATTTTCTCTTTTCAAGCTATAGCTAGATCCCCATATCCCAGAGCCCTGTTGTTCCAAGGTTAAGCATGCATCACTATTTACCTCTGTCCCACTAGGCCATGCAAACCTGTCTCAGTGTTCCCCTATATATCTTGTTCTTCCACCGCCTCCCCACTTCTTGTATTGCCCTCCCCAACACCCAAACTAAACCTCCCACACCAACCCCATTGTGGTTACCTTATATTCCATTAGTTCTTCCCTCCATTTAAGACAATCTATTTTATCCTGTAATCTACCTGACCTTCCCACCACCTGGATCTCTGTTCCTCTGTGTTTACCTTCTTTCACATT
>NW_006408616.1:7091780-7112197 GCF_000296735.1 Chrysochloris asiatica
AGGGTGGGGCTGGGGTGTCCACTCATTCAGGCACCCCTATAGTCACCAGAATGGCAGTGTGCAAAAAGCTAGGGACCAATGAACAGATACCAAGAAAAAAGAATGCCCACACCTTTATCTCTGCAGTTCTGTCAGGCATCCATGGCTGCTCTGATCCTTCCCCCAATTGGTCTTGCCCAAGATGGCAGCTCTGGGAGCAGCTGAGCATCTTGAATTAGAAAGCACTGACCATTGACCATTTTATTTTGTTACAGTGACTCTCTGTATTCCTTCCATCTTCTCTTGATGCCTTCTTCATCATTCAACTCTTTTCCCATGAAATTCTTCAATATTGCAAGTTGAGGCTTGAAATTTTTCTTCACTTCCTTCAGCTTGAGAAATGCTGATCATGTCACAAAAGGACAAATATTTTAAGAGACCACTATTGTAAAAACTCAATAAAAGGTTTTCATACTAAAAGAAACATTCTTTGATGATTACCAGGAATGTAGAGTAATTCACTGGCTAGAGGGTAGATGTATGCTAACTTGGGTAAAAGACAGGGCAATATACAAAAAGAGGGAGGTTGGCAAAAGCATCATGAAGACAAGGGAAGACACCAGGAGGTATGCAAGGGGATAGGGGTAAATACTGTTATATATACAACCTTGGAACAATAGTGTTCTACAGGCAGATAAATGGACAGATACATGCGCTTAATGGGTATTGAAGGGAGAGTGGGAGTATATCCACAAATACAGAAGGGTTTGAAAGAGGATATTTCTACATGCATGTTTACATTTGCTGCAAACACACTTATGAACATAGTGGAGCATACAGGGAGCAAAATGGTCAAAACTTCTGAGATATTATCATACATCTTAAGGCAATGAGTTGTTGGTCCTGGGTGGCTCAGGACCATAGTCTCAGGGGACACCAGCGTAAATGGGTATACCATAGTCCACAAAGGCAATGTTCTACATTCAACTTTGGTGAGTAGCATCTGGAATCTTAAAATTCATGGGCAGCCATTTAAGGTACAACTATTGGTCTTTCCATGACTTTTCTGGCAATAGAAAGAAGAGTGATGACAATTTAAGATGTTTGGTACCAGCTAATCCAATAGACCAATGGAGAAGGTGAACATCAGTCACCACAGCTCTGAACCCAGAACTTGATGGTACTTGGTTACCATGGCCAAAGGCTCTGAAAAGGATCATATTAGAAGATCCCAGATAGTGTGAGAGAAAATGGGGAGCAAAACTCAAAATTATAGTAATAGTAATAAAAAGACTGAGCTTACTAGTCAGAAAGAAAGTTAAGAACCAGAGACTATGACCCTCGACCACCCTCAGGTCTGGAATGGAATTCATATTTATGGTCCAGTTTTCATGCAAGCACTAGATACATATACTGGGGGGCGGGGACAGCAACACTGGTAAGGTATGCTTACCGTGGAATGGTCAATCTTTCAACATCAAAAAGGAAACATTTACCTTGGGATAAAATTGAGAAGGTATAGGAAGGAGGGTGGAATGGAACTAGGAACGTCAGGGAGGAAGTAAAATAACTGTTATTGCATGGGAAGGGGGGGGTTGTAAACATTGAGATGAAATAAAGTGTATGATTTTTTAAATACAAAACTATTATCTTATTGTAAATCTTCACTCAAGTCACAATAAAAAGTTAGAAAAAACAAAAAAACCTGACACAGGAGATGCCATGAGTCCGAATCAGCTGGTTGGTAATGAGTTTGATTTTGGTTTATTCCATTTCAAATCTATAAATTCATGGATCTCCTCATAGCAACTTTAAAGCAATTTCAATGGTTGGTTATACACTAAGGTTCAGTGGTTCTTTTATTGATGTATTTCATTAGAAACACTTAAAATATAGAAAGAAAGGGTTACATGTGTTAGCACATGTGTTTGGAGCTGGAGTTCCTTAGTGTTAAGGGACTGGTATGGCGCTGTAGGATAAGCACTAGATATCAAGGTCAGTTTGAATTTCAAGATTGACAGTTCAAATTCACCAGCTGCTCCTCAGAAACCCCACGCAGGGTCGTTATGAGTCAGAAGTGACTGGACAGCACTTAACAATAACAACAACAATGGTCTAGGTCCTATGATAAGAAGCTTGACTACTGCTTACTGATTGTGTGACTTTGGACAAGCCGTTTGGTCTTTAGTTTCCACCTTTGTAAAGTGGAGAAAAACCTAACTGCCTCACAGTGTCATGGGGAGGTTAAACAAAATAGCAAAGTGACTGACTTAAAGAGGCAGATTAATAAACCTTTGACTTCTTCCTTCCTTTGAAGAAACCAAAGGTTTATTAATTGTCTTCATTGATGTGTTCCCTTTTGTGACTTCCTTTTTATAAACTGGAAATATTATTATCAAATAGAACGCAAACAGAAATTCTGCTTTTAAAATAAGATGGCACCCAGTTTTACTGATGACAAGTATATCACAAGAGCCAAACCCAATGTCATCATAGCAAACCTGTAGGACAAAGTAGAACTGCTCCTTAGGGTTACTGAGACTATAAATCTTTTATTTTTTATTTTAAGTTTTTATTGTGAATTATGTGTTAGTTTACATGGGTCAACATTATCTTTACATTCATCCTACCGTATCTTGTTTCATTGCAATGATCACAATCCCCTGCATGCATTATCAAATACCCAAAGTGTATGCCCCACACTCCTGCCCTCCCTGAGTCCAGAGTCCCCAGCTGCTCCTTCTGTCCACATCACTGCCTCTGCCTCCATCCCTAGCGTCACTGCCTCTCCAGACACAGTTCCACATTTCGCTCTTCTCATTTGATGGTTCCAGGGATCTCTGCTCCTGGACTGCAAAATTAGCTGCTCCCTTCCTGTTGTTACCAAACATTTACATTTATCTTTCCTACACTTACTGTCAGACCTGACAGCAATCAGTCCCTGTTGAACCACAGGAGTCCTTTTCCCTTCACCTTTTATCAACCCCAACCAGATAGGTTGGAAACAATTCAGATTCTACCTTTCCTTGTATCCTCTGGAGCTAGGTTGCCTATTGAAAGCTTATAAGCCAGTCACTTCTTGCCTTTGTAGTCCTCCCATTTTGGGTAACCAATGTCTAAGGAGACTATAAATCTTAATGAGAGCAGACAGCCTCAACTTTCTCCCACTGGTATGTTTGAACTTCAGACCTTGAGGTTAGCATCCAAACACTTAACCCTCTACATCACCAAAGCTTCTTGATAGGGATATGGTTGCTGTTGCTAATTGCCATCGAGTTGTTTCTGACTCATAGTGACACTGTGTAGGGTTTCTGAGGCTTTAAATCTTAGCAAGAACCTCAACCTCATCTTTCTCCTGTGGAGTGGCGGACAAGCTCAAAACGCAGACCTTGTGGTTTGCAGTCCAGTGCTAATGATATGGAGCCACCGCACTCCCTGATACACATATAACATATGAAATTATTTGCTGGTTGAATCCCAATTTGTAGGCTTAGACATTTGAATGTTTTTGAAATGTGGCCAACTTCTCTCACTTCCCCCAGACATAAGTAGAACCTGAGGTACTTCTAACTTTCATGTGACATCTAATTTCATGGAATAGAAGCATATTTAATGCCAACTTTTAAGACAAAAATCGTGCCAAGCTTTTGTATTTTACTCATCCACTGTAAATTAGTTTGAAATGTGTAACTCCTCGCTTATTTTAAGACTAACCATGAAATTTCGCTGAAGATAATTAAAAACGCCTGCAACAATATATTAACAGATAAATACCAGAAGTTCAAGCCTGACAAGGAATATCATTGCTGATGTAAGATGGATCTTGGTTGCAAGCAGAGAATACCAGAAAAATGTTTACCTGTTCTTTATTGACTATGCAAAATCTTTCAACTGTGTGGATCATGACAAGCTATGGATAACATTGCAAAGAATGGATTTTCCAGAACACTAAATTTTGCTCATGAGAAACCTGTACGTAGACAAAGAGGCATTCTTTCAAACAAAACAAAGGGATACTGAATGATTTAAAATCATGAAAGGTGTGTGTCAGTATTGTATTCTTTCACCATACTTATTTAATATGTGTGCTGAGCAAATAATCTAAGAAACTGGATTATATGAAGAACATGGTATCAGAATTGGAAGAAAACTCATTAACAACCTGTGCTATGCAGATGATACAACCTTGCTTTCTGAAAGTGAAGAGGATTTAAAATATTCAATGATGAAGATCAAAGACCACACAGTCTTTGCTATGGGTTGCACCTCAATGTAAGGAAAACAAAAATCCTAACCACTGGACAGAAAAATAAAATCATGTTAAATATAAAAAACATTGAAGTTGTCAAAGACTTCATTTTGCTTGGATTCATAACACTCATGGAAGCAGAGTCAAGAAATCAAATGACATGCATTAGGCAAATGTGCTGCACAAGGCATCTTTAAAGTGTTCAAGAGCAAAGATGTCAGTTTGAGGACTAAAGTACACCTGAACCAAGCCATAGTATTTTCAAGCACCTTATGTGCATTTGAAAGTTGAATAGTGAATAAGGAATACCGTAGAATAAGTGAAGCATTTGAGTTATGGTGTTGGAGGAGAACATTAAAAGTATCATGGACTTCCAGAAGAACAAACAAATCTACAGTGGAAGATACTTCTAAGTATGGCTCCTTAGAAGCCACGATGAGTATGCTTCATCTCTCTTACTTAGGCTTCGACATATTATCAAGGGGACCAGTCCCTGAAGAAGGACATCATGCTTGGTAAAGCAGAGGGTCATCGAAGAAGAGGAAGACCCCAAAGGAGATATATTGGCATAGTGGTATCAGCAATGGGTTCAAGCATACCAGTTGTGAGACTGTAGCAGGACCAGGCAGTGTTTTGTTCTGTTGTGCATAGGGCTACTGAGTCGGAACTGACTTACTTGACGATATGTAACACCAACCATCAAATAACTTCAGTATGCTTCATTTTGTGTGGGTCACCAATTCTCATTTAAGACTCTTTAAAGGGCTAATTTTGAACATACTCAGAAAAACCAAATGGAACTTCATTCTGCAGGCTGGATATGAAAGCAGTCCTATGAATCTTTAAAATTTGAGGCATATTTAATTATGAAAATTATATAATATGCCACTTTTGCCTATATAAGTGTACCTACTTTTTATTTCATAGTAAATTACAGTTTTTCATTTGTCACATTCATATCTTTCATAGTATATAACTAAACATCTTTTTAAATATATGACAAATATCAAGTTATTATATCTTTTAAATTTCAGATCTTCAGCAAATGAAAATAAGACAAATACATGGGGATTCATGGGAAATTAAGTGGCTCCCTAGGACTGTGAACCACAAGGTCAGTGGTTTGAGCCCACTAGCTTTTTGATCTCACAAAGATTTAAAACCTTGAATATCCTATAGGGTCGCTATGAATTGAGCCAACTTGATAGCACTTAACAACAACAAATGGGGAATTTTGATGAGGTAAAACTTTAATATTTTGAGAGACAGAGAGAGAAACCATGTTTTAAATTTGTGGGCCTTCACTATATTGGAGACAATTCATTCTTTCCTTTGTTTTCAGCAAATACATATACACACGCATATAAAAAGGTAATTAAAAGTATTGCTACAAAATCATAAAAACCCTTATCAAATAAAGATGAAAATGTGAAGTTTCTCAACGTGTTCACCATCTTGTTGTTGTTGTTGTTAGGTGCCAGCGAGTAGGTACCGACTCATAGCAACCTTATGCACAGCAGAACAAAACACTGCCTGATCCTGGGCCAACCTCACTACTGTTGCCAAGCTTGAGTCCATCAATGCTGCCACTTGGACAATCCATCTTGTTGGGGGTCTTCCTCTTTTACTCTGATCTTCCACCTTACCAAACATGATATCCTTCTCCAGTGACTAGTTTCTCCTGACAATATGTCTGAAGTATGAAACATGAAGTTTGGCCATCCTATCCTCCAAGGAGCACTCTGGCTGCACTTCTTCCAAAACAGATCTATTGGTTCTTTTGGCAGCCCGTGGCACTTTCAATATTCTCCTCCAACAGCATAACTCAAAAGCATCAATTCTTCTACGGTCTTCCTTATTCACTGTCCAACTTTTGCATGCATATGAAGTTATTGAAAATAACACAACTTGGGTCAGGCATACCTTAATCCTCAAGCTGACATCTTTGCTCTTCAACACTTTAAAAAGGTCTTGTGCAGCAGATTTGCCTAATGCAATACGTCATTTGATTTTTTGACTGCTGCTTCTGTGAGTGTTGATAGTTGATCCAAGAAGAATGAAGTCCTTGACAACTTCAATCTTTTCTCTGTTGATAAGAATGTTGTTTATTGGTCCAGTGGTGAGGAATTTTATTTTCTTTACATTGAGATGTAATCCATAATGAAGGTTGTGGTCTTTGATCTTCATCAGTAAATGCTTTAAGTCCTCTTCACTTTCAGCAAGCAAGATTGTGTCATCTGCATATCGCAGGTTGTTAATGACTCTTCCTCCAATCCTGATGCTGTTTTTCTTCATAGAAGCCAGCTTCTTGGTCCTCTATCTAGGTTGATACATTTGCTTTTACCTTTTTATTGTGAATTGTTTGAAGGTTTACAGAGCAGATCCACAGTTTTACTTTCAAGAAATCCTACACGTCACTCTATCTGAATGTCTGCAATCCTCTCAGTATAACATGACTTTTCCCACATCTTCCCTGTGTTTCTTGTTTCCATTCCTCCTTCTTTCCCATGTCTTCTGAATTTTGTCCTTGGGTAAATGCTGTCTCTTTGATCTTGAAAGGTTGACCAATATATGGTATAAATATCTCACTAGTGTTGTTGTGTTCTCTACATACCAAGCTATTGTTTACCTGAAAATCAAGCCGTGGGGTGATTTCAGTTCCAGAGCTGAAGGCTGACCTTTGAGCACAGTCTTGGGTTCTAGCCAGTAAGCTTGGTCTTTTTTATGATTTTGAGCTTTGCTCCACAGTTTCTCTCACTCTATCCAGGACCTTCTAATGGGATCCCTTTCAGAGCAGTAGGTCGAGCCCCCATCTAGTTCTGGTCCCAGGACCATGGATACCTCTTAAAAGGGAAGCAGGGGGCCTGAGAGGGCATCAAGGTCATCTGCTACTGAAAGAACTGTAGAGAGCTAGATAATACTTAATGAGGGTGCTGAATAATGAGACAACAGGGGGCCATTTGGGGCCAATGAGCCTGGAGATTTTTAACTATTCCTCTTTTTCTCTTAGTATGATGCCTCATTTGCCCGGTTGGACCCTTGTCTCTAGGACTCTCACTGTGTTATCTTTGTCTAATGGATGTGATGGTAGAAAACTAGAGTATATCCTTCAGGGATCTCAGAGGCAGTGGTACTTATGGCCAGAGGAGATGAGTGTATCCTTCCACTACAGCTTCCCAGTGCTGGGTTTAGACTATTGGTTACTCAGGGTATGCCTGACAGTGGTGTGATGGTCATAAGGAAACGTTAAAATTAGAGGAACCATGCAGTGTGAAAATTAAGTGATTAAAGTGGTCACTAACCTTAGTGGATTATTTTTAATTATCTTTCACTCAGGATGAAATCAATTTACTTTTGCAAACTAGACAATGTGCCTTAAGATACTTTCAAGAGCAAGAATAGACTTTTTACTTTTTTTTTCAATATTGAAGCAATAATTACAAAAAAATTACTTAATTTTAAAAAAGAGAGTTTCCTTCATTTGCTGTATAGAGAAGCTTAGGAATCAGGCTATTAAGCTTGGTTTTTTAACCTTCAACAGGGGACATGCACTCAGGTAGTAGCAACGTCATTAGTATAGTGGGGCCTGCACTGAGGTGACTGCAAGTGAAAATCTGGATTCCATTTGTCCTGATTTAGGCTGGAGTAAGAGTATCCATTCTGGTACAATCCTCATATTCACCCACCACCAGACTGTAGTCTCTCTAGACATTGCTGGGCAAAATTACCAAGATGGCCAGATCCACTTTCCTAATTTATATCTCTTTCCCATTCTGGGTTCGCTCTACTCCTGTAGAGGAGAGATTCTACCCACCTCATTCTACAGCAAAACCTGGCCTTCCGCATCCCCTTCCTAATTTCTCTAAGATGCCCCAGTTGTTAAGTGCCGTGGAGTCGGTTCCGACTCATAGCAACCCTGCACAGGGTTTCAGAGGTTGTAAATCTTTAAGGGAGCAGAAAACCTCATCTTCCTCCTGCAGAACTTCTGGTAATTTCAAACTGCTGACCTTGCGGTTCACAGCCCGATTGATTCATAACTACTACTGCTACCAGAGCTCCTTTAAGATGCCCCTAGGCAACGCAAATGAGTTATACTCTGATATTAAACAAAAGGTTGGCTGTTTGAACCCACTCAATAGTGCTACAGAAGAAAAGGCTTACATAAAGAAAAGGTTTCCATAAAGATTATTGTTGTTGTTGTGAAGTGCCGTTGAGTTGGTTCCAATCCATAGTGACTCTGAATTGGGTTTCCGAGGAGGGGCTGGTGAGCTTGAACCACTGACCTTGCAATTCAAACCAACTCTGCAGTCCAGTGCATTAACCCACAGTGCCACACCAGGACTCCTCCGTAATGACTTCAGCGAAGAAAATCTTACGCTGCAGTTTTCTTCTGTAGAACAAGGGGTCACCATGAGTTGAGGGTCAACGTGACAGCAGCAGGCAGCAACAACCGCCACCAAGTTATTGTGAACTCAAGTGTTAGTAGCTAAGGTCTAAAATTCAAATATCCTTATTCTTTGCATTTTTATAAGATATTCCTGAAGATCGGAACACTTTTCAGGTCCAGAGAAATGAGGCTGTGATGGAGGTATTATACCAGGGATTGGAGACCTGCCCAGCAGCCCTTCAAACCCAATCATGTAGGTAGCCACCTATTCTGATCAGAAGGACCATAAAATTTCAGAGCAGGCGTGACTCAGCATCTCCCACCAGCCCCTACTCTGACTGTAGTTTAGGGACCTGTGTGGCTTTGCAGCTGGACAGTCTGCTGGTTACAGCTGAACAAATCTCTGCTCAGACTGATTGAAGGGCAGCATCCAGAAGAAGTCAGGGGGAAGGGAGTATTCCTCCCATGATTTCAGAGGGCATGCTATTGTGTAAGGCAAGAGGAGTAAGAAAAAGGAAGGATTCATGCAGAACATCATTCCCCCAGTGCCCAGCTCCCTAAGCATTACTTGTGACAACTCACCAAGGTTGACTAACTTTGCTCAGACCCTGGGTTTCTCTATTCATCCCACACAGAACACCCTCAGACATTGGCTTGGCTTCACATTGCAGCCCAGAGAAGGACGTGTCAGCCAGTACACAGGAAAAAAAGCTCATTTCATATTGAAAAAGTTCCAAATGGTAACTTAGCAGGGCATTTTTTTTTTTTTTTTTTAATTTCCAAAATGTGTTTTTCCCCCAGAGTCCTTGAGCACAGAGTGCAGACCTGTGGTTTTCTCTCTTTTGGGTTTGACTTTCACAAAAGTCTATCTGCCTCAAACCGAGACTTGGCTCTGATCCTCCTGAGTCAGAGTCTCGGCTGGTAGCTGAACCCAGGAAGGCCTGGCCCCAGTCTCTCCCTGGAACCACCAGACCACACAGCCTCCTGTGCTCAATCCTTTGGCTGCATGTCCTGCCTCCTCTTTGTTTGGAAAGAGATGTCTTACGTAACTCTACAACCTTCTAAATGCTCCATTGTCTTCTACTTGGGAGAGCTCAGAACAACACATTAATGACTTATGATTTATCACAAAGATAGGATGCAGTGCCCACATATCCACAGCTCTCCTGGAATTGGCCTCACCTATCCTACTTAGATCAACAATCAACTGAGACTTAATGATTGTGGTCTTTGGGGAATTATAAGTTCAGTACAAGATGCAGGAAATACAAAGTCTAGTTCATGTATAGGTCACAGTACTTGCTCAAACAGCATATGAAAGTCATTTGTAATTCAAGATTGAGACAAGCATAAACAACTCTGATTGTATTTTTGCTTCTACTAATCTGATTTTGATCAACAGCTGATGAAAATGGAAGGTGTCTGGTCACCAGAGCAGAGGTATTCAGGTGGTGAGTTCAGTTTCTCTTATCTCACTGGACAGAGATTTATTTCAAGGCTTTTATTAATAGCCCACAATACAAAGAAGCATGATGAATGCCCTAATTCGTAAGAACCTTCTGAGCAGAATGATGGAAGCCCATCGGGTAAGGTCTTCTCCACAATTTTTATTTTCTATGAATCTCTGATTAGCCTTTGTTGGGGAATTCTAGTAATTACTTTAAGCTGGCACCTCTAGGGGAAAAAAAAAAAAAAAAAATATATATATATATATATACCTCTTAGGATTCAATTAAAAATGAAAAGAACCTCGGCATGATGTTGCCAAGGTGCTTTCACTGTGGAAGGCTGGGGTGTAGACCAGGATGAACAAAACAATCTGCATTTGTTGACATTTCCATCTGGTTCTGTTGCTGCAGCAGCCCTGGGGAGAGGAGCTGAAGAGGTGGGAAACAGCCAGCTCCAGCCTGCTCTCTCTCTCCCAATGGACTTCAGAGTCTTTCCAGGATCCCTCAAGGCCCTCACTTACTTCTTTCTGTGGCAGACGTTTTCTCATCTGAGAACAACTACGTGACTTATTTCAGGAGCAGACACATTTCTTTTTCTGTTCAGTGGCATGTGCGTCATTGACAAAGCTTTCAGAAAGGATACCAGAACTTGGTGAAATGCAGCCATCTCTAACTGATTCATACCAGGTATTATGGATTGAATTGTATCCCCCCCAAAATATGTGTCAACTTGGCTAGACTGTGATTCTCAGTATTATGTAATTACGCCTCATATAGTGATCCCATGTAATTATCCTATGTGCTGCAAATCCTAACTTCTATGATGATAGAGTCTTGGTGTGGCACTGTGGGTTATTGCACTGGACTGCAAAGTCAGTTTGAACTGCAGGTAGGTTGTTCAAGTTCACCAGCTGCTCCTGGCAGGGTTGCTATGAGTCAGAACCAACTCGACAGCACTTAACAACAACAACAACAACAACATGATGATAACAGGAAACCTGGTATGATGCTGTGGGTTAATGCACTGGACTGCAAAATTTGCAAGGTTGGTGGTTTAGTTTGTATCTGAGTCAATCACTTTTGAGATATACAAAAAAGATTAAGCAAGCAAGCAGAGATCAGATGTACCTGACTACTACCAAGAAAGCAAGCCAGGAGTGGAGCGCATCCTTTGGACCCGGAGTCCTGGCACTAGTAACCTGCTACCCACCAGGGGAAGATTGATGCCAAGACTCATGGAGATCTCCAGGAAATTCAGGGTCCACAGATGGTGAAAGGAGACCTTCCTCCAGAGCCAAGAGAGACAGAAAAACTTTCCTTAGAGCTGTCATTCTGAATTCAGACTTCTAGCACCCTAAACTCTAAGACTAAATTTATTTTTTCATACCATCCATTGTGGTATTTCGTTCTAGCAGCACTTTAACCTGAGCACTGTGGAGAGAAATAGGCTGTTTTCCTTTGCAACAGCTCTACCTCCCACTCTCTTTAGTAAAGTCTATGCCAATCCATCAAGTTCAATGCATGGGTCTGTGGTCAGCAAGTACCAGGCTAAGAGTGCAAGAAATTTAGTTGTTCTCAGTTTTGCATTGAAATTTAACTCCAATCCCATAATATTCAGCTCACTGAGTTACAAGTGGAGAGTAAAATGGGACTCCCATTCCAGTTGGAAGAGTGATTTTTCTTAAATCACTTCATTTTTGGGGTCCAAGCTGTTTGTAGAATACACTTATCTACATTTCAAGGCAAAACAAGTTAGAGCACATACCTTGAAAAATTTCACCAACATTGAAATAAAGACAGAGACGGGGTGGGGTGGGGAGGGGGACACATATACAAAATGCCTTTTGAGTTCTTATTTCCAGCACACAAGGCATAGTTTAAATTTAATACAAGTGGGCAAACTGGATTGCTTCTATTTTATTATAACACAGCCTATGTCCAAAAATGGATAGGGACTACTTTTTCTGGAAGAGCAACACCTTAGAAAACAGTGCTTAGCACAAGCTCATGGAATTATTAAACATCTGTTTTCCTTTTTGATGCTAACTTGCTGTTTTAGAAGTTAGAAAGAAATTCTTTAATATGAATGTGTAAGACGTGGAAGCTCTTGCCAAGGGAACTTGAACGGTTCCATTACTGAAGAATAATTAATAGTCTTCTCTAATGATTATTGATAAATAACTATGCCATGCTCTAACAAAAATTACAAGAAACAAACTGCTTTTTCCCATTGTAAATCGTGGGAATTTACTAAACCAACAAAGACTTCAAATAGTATCCCTCTCCCTTATTTGTCTCCTAACCTGGTAGCATAGTGGGTTGTGTGTTGCACTGCTAACCACAGGGTCAGCAGTGTGAATCTATCAATGAGACTGTCTGTGCCTGTAAAAATTTACAGCTTTGGAAACCCTATACAGGATTGCAAAAACCCTATGCAGGATTGCAGAAACCATATACAGGGTCATTGTGACTCAGAACTGATCTGACAACATGCAACAGCAGTTTCTTCTACATCTAACAATATACGTGTCTTAGAAAATTTTGGAGACAGGATGAAAAATAGGGAAGTCAAGGAACTGTAGAAAGAGTAGAATTAAAATAATAAATTGGCACTTTTAGGTAGTAACAAAAATTCAATATAAATTATAATTTATATACAAAAAAACTATGTGCAAATACATTCTTCCTTAACTATGGTTGGGAAATTCTAGAATAATATTTTAAGGGTCCTTTGAATTCGGTGTCTATATTTGAGAGGTCATATGTTACAGTGGTTTTGAGCCTGAGTCTGGAGTCAGACTGTGTTTGAATTCCAGTGTGCTCGTGGACAAGTCACGTAATCCATCTATGCCTCCTTACCTCCACTTCCTCAAATGAAGGGCAATCATAGAGTTTCTGTGAAGAATTAATTAATATATATGTAATATATTTAGAACAATGTCTATGGTCAGTAATATGCAAGTATTTGATGATGATGATAATGATCATAAACTGTCAACAAACTGAAATTAAGAATCCCTAAAATAAAATTAAAAAAAAAAAAAAAACATTCTGCAGAAACACACACCAGTACATTATGTTTCTATCTTCTGGAGCGTAAGTGTAAAACATCAATCCCTCTGCCCCTTGCAAATCTTGGAAAGTGCAATACATGCAATTTTCTTGAAGTCATTACTGGGCATCGATTTAATGGTGTGATTAGATCAGGGTTTCAAAGTACAAGCATCTTGGAGCCTGAGGCTCACCGATCTGGAGAAGGACATGCTAGAGTCAGAATCAGGCGTTTAGAACCCAGGTGTTATGGGCTCCTCCCCTGTCCCTATAGATATTTTCTGCAGGTGATTTCACACAATCCTTAAAGGAGACAAAAAAAATAAAGCAAGCCAAATAAAGCACTGAGTAGTGGGCAGTATACACTGGGAAGGGCAAATACACCATCTCTGCTTTGGCAACACTGGTAGACTTATAAACTGAGTGTTTACAAAGATATATGTAACTTCTTTCTTCAAACTCAGCTACCAGAGTGATTTTTCATACTCATTCATCAATTCTGACCTTGAACCCCTGCCCAGTACTAGACGTCTTGTCAAAGCCCTGGTAGGGACCTTTGTATGATATTAAGATGGCTGAAAATGGCACTGTGGGATAAAACACTAGACCTCAAGATCAGTTTGAACCACGAGGTCGGCGGTTCAAACTCACCAGCCGCTCCTTGGAAACCCTATACAGGGTCATTGTGAGTCAGAACAACTCAACAGAACTTAAGCAACAACAATAGCAAACTGGGGTCCTTGAATTTTATAGTTCCATGTTCAGATAGCCAAGGTCAGCACTGGCATCCCAGACTGCATTGCCTACTACAAAGGCCCCATGGAGGTGGTGAGTCCTATAAATTGGGTACTTCTGAGGAGCTAAGACAAATGAGATTTAAATTTACAGCATGCCTGAGAATTAAAAATAGAAATTAAATACAGATATGACTAAATTGTCCTGGTGTGAGAGAGTCCTCCCTTGCCTTTCCCAGAAATGTAATATGATCTGATTTAACCATGAGTAGATACTTCCAGGCCACATCTATTGCAGAACTATGACTTCAAAAAAGAGACTTGTCCAGTATGATATTTAACCCACCCCCTTTCTCTATCCTCTCCCCAAACTTACTCTTCTCCCTTGTTTTTCTTTCAGGCAAAGAAAGAAAGGCCAAAACCAAGGGAAGAGACCTAAAGTCATTAACATGGAAACACTTAGAGCTTTGTTCTCTTTCCTCTTATAATACAAACACAGACTCCTAGTCTGGAGATGTAGGGTCAGCGCTGGACTGCCAACCACAAGGTCAGCAGTTCAAATCCACCAGCTTCTCCTTGGATTTCTATGAGTTGGAATCCACTCAGCAGCACTTTTAATAACAACAACAACATAATACAAACACAGTCCCTGGATGAAGAAGAGTTGGAAGGTCAGAGTAAATAAGTAAGGTATTTAAAGATAAGAACTAAGTGTTTTCACTCTGTACTCTGTGGAAATTTACGATTTACTGAACAATTGTGTGTTCTTTTGCAAGAGGAATTAGGCTTCAAGTAGGAGTGTTATAAAATTGTGAAATTTTAAAATGCTTTTTAGAGACTTTATTTCTCTTTTTCTACAACAGTTCAAAACTACCAGCCATTCCATGGGAGAAAGACAAGTCTTTCTGCTCCTATAAAGATTTACAGCCTTGAACACCTTATGCAGGTTCACTGTGAGTCTGAACCATGGCTCCCTACTACCACATTCAGATTATAGTCCCATTCACCCGCTACATTGTGCATTATCCACACGTACAATAGGCTCTGGGTATAAGGCAAAATGCAGAAGTCTTTCTTGGTTTTTGCTCTTCAGTTTTACTTCTAAATTTTGTCATCTGTCATCAACAGTCATTGGTTTTATTTGCTAACTATAACAAGGAAAACATGAAAAGGGGAAACTGCTTTTACAACCTTTTTTAGTTTATTGCCCAACTTTTCTCCTTAATGCTTATTTCTTATCTTATTATTATTTTGTTAGAGCTAGAAGCTATCTTGCTAGTTCAGTTTGCCTGTTTTATAGACAAGTGACTTGCTCAAGGACACTCAGCTCCAGTATCTCTTTATCCTTTTGGCTTCACTCTGGATTGCCATATGAGTTAACAAATTTGGCTTAAACAGAATCTGCAATTACACACATTCTGATTTTTAAGACCCCCTACTTGGTGTTCTTTTTGATGGCACTTAACAACAACAACAACAACTTGATATTCTTTAGAGGGGTTGACAAAGGCTCATTTTTCCTGGGACAACACGAAGCCTCTACATTCATTTTGATAGTATAATCCAGGACATTTCTTCTATACTTTCTAGGATAAAATAAAGGAAGTAAAGTCAATAAAATAAAATGTTACTCATTTTCTCCCAACCTCAGTGGCCCTGAACGAGTAGAAGCAACTCAGGGGGACTCAAGAGTCCACTTGAAAAGGCGTAGCTATAAGCCTAACTAGCAAACCCTGAGGAGAAGATCAAAGCAGACTCTCTTTAGGACTGTGTCCTTGGTGGTAATTAGACACCTCAGTGTGGTGCAGTGGTTTAAAGCACAGACTTTAGAACCAGTGAGACTGCCTGGAAGCCAATTCTAGATTTTGCTGTCATTTACTAGCTATGAATACTTGGAAACATTCCTTAAGTACTCTGTAACCAAGTTCTTGTCCATAAAATGGGGGTAATAAAAACACCCATCTCATAGGCTTGTGAGAATTGAAACAATAATAACAAACCACTTGTCATATTGTTGATTCTGACTCATGGTCACCTCGTGTGTTTCGGAAATAGAACTAAGTGTCACAGGGTTTTCAGAAGCAGATTGGCAGGCCTTTCTTCTGGGGCATGTGTGATTTTGAATCACCAACAGTTTGGTTAGTAGCCAAGCATCATTCAGGGACTCCATTAGAAGATGATGTGAGTCAATTTCTGCATGTGCCAAGAAGAGTGCTTGGCACATTCTAAGTATTCTATGTCCAACACCATTATCATTACTTATCAACTATGCTTCCTCACCCATTTTTTTAATCTAAAAATATGTACTAGAGATAGAAGAGAGGAAAAAAAATTTTTTTATGTTTGACCAACTGCTCAAAAAAATAGCAGAGTTAAAGCTTGACATGATAATGTAGAATTCCTCTTTTTATATTGAAATCTAGCTTTAATTATTAAGTTGCACTTGCTCCCAATAACATTGTAATAGAGAGAAAATTCCTGAACATTCTTTAATCATCAGAGAAATACCTGGTAAACCTCAGGCATTTCGATTCAATATTGACTTCTGGATCAAGTAATATACATTCTTTCTAATTAGTATTCACTGGGTTTTCTCAGTGCAGCACCTGGTCGGCAAAGGGGATGACAGTTCAACCAAGTCCAAGTCTGCAAATGTGGAATTGTCTTTTAGATTTTGTTCCAAATATTCCTATTGTCAATAAGCATTGGATAGTCTTGCACAATCACATTTCTGTACCTTCATTAATGTCCTTTTCAATGTTGGAGTCAGTCCTCGGGAGACACATACTGGTACTTCTAAAGAGCTCCAGGATTTCAGAGCCAGGCCTTCTAAGCTGCTATGCAGTAACAAAACAATTTTCTTCAACAGAGCCTTAATCCTCCCAGTACTATGTCAGTCCTTTTGCTTTCAGTGGGGTTGCAAGGAACCTATTTCAGTGAGTAGGAAGGGAGCTGAGCTAAACAAAAATATCAGTGGCAATTAGTTGACACAAACACTTTCTGAAGACCATTTTATACTAGAAAGAAAAACAAGGATCTGAGAATTCCTGAAAATGCTAATGGGATCATGCTAGGGGAAAACCTTTCACTCATTCTGTCTCATTCCTTGTTTCTTTTTGTCTGTATCTTTTGTATATTCACCAGTACAAATTTGCAATACACATATTAAATGAAGGAACTGATGAACCTTGTAAACTCCTTCCAAAGCAAGCAGCTCTTAACTCTCCCTGCTGTATTTGAGGAAAGGATCAAACGTGTAACTTAAATCTAAAAAACATTGGACTTTGGAGTCAGTAGTGAGTAAAATAGAAATAAGCACCATCAAACGAAATAAACACCATCACTGGGTCATGTCATCAGAACAGTTAGAAACATTGTTCACCTGCTCAGCTTGAAGGATGGACCTGACTCCTGCTTATCTCCTGCTTTGTACTTGGCTAATGTGAAATCAGCATCAGGGAAGCTGCCCTCAGAAAGGTCTCCTCTCAGCTATGCTGTGCCCTTGGCAACACAACAGAAGGCTGGAGAGCTGGGAGAGGCCAGGCCCGAGGAGAAGGAGAGAATGGCATGAAATACAATACAGCTGTTGAACTTTCTTTTCATTAACTTTAAATTATATCAGTTTGTAGACTTTTGGATCCTTACTGAATGGATCAAAGAAAGACGTCTTGTGCAAATACAGTTGATCTGCCTTTAACCTAAATTGAATGGAGCAATAATGGAAATAATTCATCCTGAGCCAGAAAGACTGGACCACCACAATCACCACTCCCTACCCCCTGATTCTATTTAGCTAGGAGTTTCCATTTCAGCTCTCCTTCTGTGGCAAGAAAACACACACCAAAAGGAGGCTGTCTCTGGTGCTGTCTCCTCTGCTTCTGACTTACTTTTTCTTATCCAGTTGTTGTTAGGTGCCATTGAGTCAGTTCTGAAACATTTCCCACAATTGTTGTTACATTTAAACCCATTGCTACTGTCACTATGTCAATCTGCCTCCTTGGGCGCCTTCCTCTTTTTTGTTGCTCTTAATTTTACCAAGATTGTTGTTCTTCTCTAGGGACAGGTCTCTCCTGATAACATGCCTAAAGTATAAGAGATGAAGTGTCATCAACCAGGCTTCTAAGGAGTGTTCTGGCAGTACTTCTACCAACACATATTCATTTGTTTGTTCTTCTGGCAGGCCATGCTACTTTTAATATCCTTCTCCAATACCACAATTCAAGTGCATCAATTCTTCTGTGGTCTTCCTTATTTATTGTCCAACTTTGACATGCATATGAGGCAATTGAAAATACCATGACTTGGGTCAGGTGCACCTTAGTCCTCAAACTGATATATTTGCTCTTGAACACTTGAAAGACGTCTTGTGCAACAGATTTGCCTAATGCAATATGTCATTTGATTTCTTGACTGCTGCTTCCATAACTGTTCATTGTGAAAACAACTTCAATGTTTTCTCCATTCATCATGAAGTTATTTATTAGTCCAGGTGTGAGAATTTCTTTATATTTAGTTGCAATCCATACTGAAGGCTGGAGTCTTTGGTCTTCATCAGAAAGTATTTTAAGGCTTCTTTGCTTCCAGCAAGCAAGATTGTATTATCTGCATATCACAGGTTGTTAATGAGTCTTAATCCAATCCTGATCCAGTTCTTCATACAATCCAGCTTCTCATATTATTTACTCAGCATACATAGTGAATCAGTATGATGAAGGATATAACCCTGGCACACACCTTTCCTGATTTTATACCGTTCAGTATCCCCTTGTTCTGTTCTAACAACTGCCTCTTGGTCTAGGTACAGGTTCCTCATGAGAACAATAAAGTGTTCTGGAACACCCATTCTTCATAATGTTATCCATAGTGTGCTATGCTTCATACAGTAGAAAACCTTTGCAATAAAGCACAAGTAAACATTTTTTCTGATATTCTCTCCTTTCAGCCAAGAGCCATCTGATGTCAGCAACGTTAGTCCTAGTTTCGCGTCCTTGTCTCAGTCCAGTTTGAATTTATGGCAGTTCCCTGTTGATTCACTATTGCAACCATTTTTAAATTATCGTCAGCAAAATTTTACTTACATATGATATTAATAGAGTCCTGGTGTGGTGCTTTGGGTTAATGCACTGGTCTGCAAAGTCAGTTTGAACTGTAAGGTCAGTGGTTCAATCGCACTAGCAGCTCTTTGGAAACCCTATACAAGTTGGCTATGAGTCAGAATTGCGACACACAACAAAAACATATTAATGATATTGTCCCATGATTTCCACATTCCGATGGGTCACCTCTCCTTGGAATGGGTACAAATATGGATCTTTTCCAATCAGTTGCCAGGTAATTAGTCTATTGAATTTCCTGGTATAGATGACTGAGCACCTCTAGGGCTTATATCAGTTTGTTGAAAGATTTCTGTTTGTATTCTATTAATGCCTAGAACTGTTTTTGTTTGTTGCCAATTATTTCAGTGCAGCTTGAACTTCTTCCTTCAGTAACATCAATTTTTGTTCATATGCTACCTCTTGAAATAGTTATACATTGACATTTTTAGTACAATGACTCTGGATTCTTTCCATCTTTTTATGCTTTCTGCATCATCCAATATTTTGTCCATTGTTGTTGTTGAGTGCCCTCTAGTCTGTTCTGACTCATGGCAACCCTGTAGGGTTCCAAGGTTGTAAATCGTTGTGGGTGCAGAAAGTGTTATCTTTTTCCCACGGAAGATCAGGTGAGCTCTAAGCACCGACCTTGTGATTCACACACCAGTGTTTATCTTTAAGAGTCACTGCACTCCCCTTGTTGTTGTTGTTGTTAAGTGCCGTCGAGTCGGTTCCGACCCATAGCGACCCTGTACAGGGTTTCCGAGGGTGTAAATCCTTACGGGAGTAGAAAGCCTCATCTTTCTCCCACGGAGCGGCTGGTAGTTTCGAACCGCTGACCTTAAGGTTCACAGCCCGATTCGTAACCACTACGCTACCAGAGCACTCCCCTTAGAATCCTTCAATAAAGCAAGTCTAGGCTTAAATTTTTTTTCTGTTCTTTCAGCTTGAGACATGCTGAGCATGTTCTTCCCTTTTGGTTTTCTAACTTAAGGTCTTTTCTCCTTTCATTATAATATTTGACTTTGTCTTCTTGAGCTGTCCTTTGAAATATTCTATTACCTCCTCATTTCTTCCATTTGTTTTCACTACTCTATGCTTAAGAGCACGTTTCAGAGTTTCTGCTATCAGCCTAACAGCCAGTGACTTACTCTCCTTTCCTTCCTAACCCTGGTAACCATCAAAGAATGTTTCTTTTAGTATGAAAAACCTTTTATGCTTTTACAATAATGATCTCATACAATATTTGGCCTTTTGTGATTAACTAATTTCACTCAGCATAATGTCCTCCAGGTTCATCCATGTTATGAGATGTTTTTCTGTTGCATCGTTATTCTTCAATATTGCATAGTATTCTATGGTGTGCATGTACCAAAGTTTGTTTATCCATTCTTCCATTGATGGGCACTTAGGCTGTCTCCATCTTTTTGCTATTGTAAATGTTATTGTTGTTGTTGTTAAGTGCCATCGAGTCGG